>NC_041383.1:749826656-749843301 GCF_002162155.2 Triticum dicoccoides | reverse complement strand
GTGGCCGTGGAGGGGTGGTTGAACAGGACCCCGTGGTGTGGAGGGCTGGATGAACAGTAGACGGTGGAGGGGTGCCCGTGGAGGGGTGGTTGAACAGTAGCCGGTGGAGTAGCGCGCGGTGGAGGCTGGATGAACAAGAGCCCGTGGAGGTTGGAGGAGGTCGACGATGGAGATGAACAGTATCCCATGGAGTCCCGTTTTGCAGTACGCCACACCCCTTCCCCCGTTTCAACCGTAGCGCTCCAACACAAGTCCGTTTCGTCCGTTTTGCGGTACGCCACACCCCTCCCGATGAACAGGACCCCCGTTTCGACCGTAGCGCTCCAACACAAGTACGTTTCGTCCGTTTTGCGGTATGCCACACCCCTCCCGATCAACAGGACCCCTGTTTCGACCGTAGGAGGTTCATTTCCTCCGTTTTGCGGTACGCCAGGCCCCTCCCGATCAACAGGACCCCGTTTCGAATGTGGCCAGTCGAACACAAGGTCGTTTCCTCAGTTGTGCGGTACGCCAGGCCTCGTTTCCATCGCCTGTTCCGTCCAAGCCCTCCCAATGAACACGAACACGCATTCCGTTCCGACCCAGTCGGTTGGCTCCCCATGAACATGATGACGACACTGTTTCTCCGTTCCGACCTAGCCATGTACGTATGCGCGATAGGCGTTAGAGACCCTGCCCGTATGCGCGATAACAGTCAGAGGGCGAATCGTTTTTTTTTTGCCCGGACGCACTTTCTTGCGTGCGAAGATGTAGCTGGTGGGTCCCAGCAGTCAGGGGGGCGAATCGTTTTTTTTGCCCGGACGCACTTCCTTGCGTGCGAAGATGTAACTGGTGGGTCCCAACAGTCAGGGGGGTGAATCGTTTTTTTGCCCAGACGCACTTCCTTGCGTGCGAAGGTGCAGCTGGTGGGTCCCAGCAGTCAGGGGGGAAACATTTTTTTCACGAAATACTGTGGCCCGTCCGGTGGGTCCCTGCTGTCAGGTGGAGGAATAATTATTTTCCGCGTAATAAGGAGGCACTTCCTTGCTGCGGCCGTGGACCCATCTGTCAGCCTCTCCACATACAGTCCACGTCCGATAGAAGTCGTTCCTTGACCACGTTGACCACGCCGCGCCGAGAGCACCAGGGCGGTGGACGATGGCGAGGCCTAGGAAGGGGATGACAGGGAGCTGGGGAAGACGCGGCAGCGGAAGCCCGTGTGGAGAGGAGTACAAGGGTTCACTGGTTCAGCTGTGGTGTGAGGCTGCCGTCGCCGCAGGGCCTGGCCAGCAGTGGGAATAGTAGGGGGTGGTGAGGCCACCGCGGCAGCACATCCGGCCACGAGAAGCAGGAGCAGACGGCACAACCGGCGCTGCTTTGGGCGGCTGGAGCAAGAAGACCAGAGGTTGAAGAAGCACTACGGCCGTTGGATGGACATCGTACGGTCACTAGAGCTAGAATCGTTTATATTGACTAAGTTGACAAAGCCCTTCGTCCCCGTCAACTTAGTAGGCCCACAAGTCAGCCTCCCACCAAGGTGGGTCCCAGCTAGCAGGGGGGTATTCATTTTTTTGTGCGTAATAAGGAGGCACTTCCGGTGGGTCTGAGCTGACAGTAGGGGGAACATTTTTTTCGCGAAATACGGTGGCCCGTCGGGTGGGTCCCAGCAGTCAGGGGCAAACGTTTTTTTCGCGAAATACTGGTGGCCCGTCCGGTGGGTCCCTGCTGTTAGGTGGAGGAATAATTATTTTCCGCATAATAAGGAGGCACTTCCTTGCGGCTGCCGTGGACCTAGCTGTCAGCCTCTTCACATACAGTATTCTTCCGATGGAATTCGGTCATTGACCACATTGACCACGCCGCGCCGAGAGCACCACGGCGGTGGACGATGGCGAGGCCTACGAAGGGGACGATGTGGAGCTGGGGAAGACGCGACAGTGGATGCCTGCGCGGAGAGGAGTACGAGGGTTCACTGGTTCGGCTGCGCTGCCGTCGCCGCAGAATAACAGAGGGTGTGGGTGAGTGGAGTGGAGGGATGTCCTGGCCAGTGGTGGGAGTAGTATGGAGGCGGTGAGGCCTCCGCGGCAGCACAGCCGGCCACGGGAGGCAGGAGCAGACGGCACGACCGGCGCTGCTTTGGGCGGCTGGAGCAAGAAGACCAGAGGTTGAAGAAGCACTACGACCGTTGGATGGACATCGTATGGTCACTAGAGCTAGAATCGTTTATATTGACTAAGTTGACAAAGCCCTCCGTCCCCGTCAACTTAGTAGGCCCACAAGTCAGCTTCCCACCAAGGTGAGTCCCAGCTAGCAGGGGGAGTATTCATTTTTTTGTGAGTAATAAAGAGGCACTTCCGGTGGGTCCGAGCTGACAGTGGGGGGAACGTTTTTTTCGCGAAATACGGTGGCCCGTCCGGTGGGTACCAGCAGTCAGGGGGGAAACATTTTTTTCGCGAAATAAGGTGGCCCGTCCGGCGGGTCCCTGCTGTCAGGTGGAGGAATAATTATTTTGCGCGTAATAAGGAGGCACTTCCTTGCGGCCGCCGTGGACCCAGCTGTCAGCCTCTCCACGTAGAGTACTCTTCCGATGGAAGTTGGTCGTTGACCATGTTGACCACGCCGCACCGAGAGCACCAGGGCGATGGACGATGGCGACGCCTAGGAAGGGGTGGACGCGGAGCCGGGGAAGACGCAGCAGCGGAAGCCCGCGCAGAGAGGAGTACGAGGGTTCACTGGTTCGGCTGCGGTGTGAGGCTACCGTCGCCGCAGAATAACAGGGGGTGTGGGTGAGTGGAGGGATGGCCTGGCCAGCGGTGGGAGTAGTATGGGGGCGGTGAGGCCTCTGCGACAACACAGCCAGCCACGGGAGGCAGGAGCAGGCGACATGACCGGCGCTGCTTTGGGCGGCTGGACCAAGAAGACCAGAGGTTGAAGAAGCACTACGGCCGTTGGATGGACATCGTACGGTCACTGAAGCTAGAATCGTTTATATTGACTAAGTTGACAAAGCCCTTTGTACGCTCCAACTTAGTAGGCCCACAGGTCAACCTCTGAAACGGTGCGCCCCAGATGTCAGGGGGAGGAATCATTTTTTGGGCGGCCGAAGCTAAGAATATCCGAGATTGAAGAAGAAGCACGACATCCATTGGATAGACATCCAACGGCCACTGCTGCTAGAACCGTGTGTTGACTATAATAAGTTGACAAAGCCTTGCATACGCGTCAACTTTTTTTAGGGGACGCGTCACTTAGTAGGCCCACAAGTGTGTGGCAGAGAACTTATAGCCCATTTGCGTTTTGTAAGAATGTACAGCCCATTTTTGAATTCTAATGGAATTTACAACAGCCCATTTACAGTTTGTTAAAAGTACAGCCCATTTTCTAGCTAGGACAACGATTAATAATTTCAACCAACCGTTGAAGATAGAATTCAATAAAATTTCCCACATTTTGATGGAATCCGAAATATTTTTATCCTGAAATTTCTATTCATATTAAATATAAATTTGTATTACGTAAAAATCCAACGAAACATTGCGCGTGCAACAATGAAAATTTAATATTTTCAAAATCCATAAATAATATTTTATAAACTAATTTCGTGTTTGGTGCATTTTTTTATAGTTACTGCCCAATTTTTATAGTTACATCCCATTTATTATTTTTAAAGCCCATTTTTCTGTTAAGCCTAATGCATCCCTCATAGGAAATATTTGCAGCACAGCGGGGCGGAGAATAACAAGTTGACATTGCCTGGGTATTCCTCAAAAAGACGTATAGCTGGGCTAGCCATTTTCATCTTGAAAAAAGTAGTATCTGGGCTGGATATCTGGCCTGGGCTAGATGGGCCACAGCCCGCCCAGTTAATATCTTGCTCTCCTCTGAACAACAACGAAATCATCGCCAAGAAAAACTCTGCAGTGCTCACGCCTCAAAAACACAAATACTGCTCGAGCTGCTTGGTCCCAGCTGTCGGCCGCACCTTGTGCAATTCTCTCGTTTATATTGACTACATTGGTTGACAATGGTGTGGGACCGTGATGTCAGGAAACCAGGAGAAAGCAAAAAATATAGTTGTACATAATATGGAGGCACTTGCGTACGTACGGCTATGGCCCTAGTGGGTCCCTAGTGTCATCCAGTCAAAATAAAGTCATCTCCTGAATCCTCATGTTTGTTGACCATGTTAACAATGCTCGGCGCCACGACAAGCGCAACAACTCAAAGGACAATGGAGAGGGCCTCACGGGCCCTATGGAGGTTTGATACAGCGCCCGCTGCTCATTCAGGAAGCCAGGATCACCAGACACCTATGAGCACCTTCGAGAAACTGAGGCGGCATGAAACGGTAAGGCCGCGCTTGGGAGCTCTAGTTTATTTCAAACCTGTATTAACATACAAGTGTAATTTACTCGTCATCGGAAGGCCCGAGGTCTGTAAGTAAAACCGGCGGGTTACGCTTGTAATTTGAGAGACCAGTGTATATTTTACGAGCATTGCTATATGGACGACATTACCAGATGATACATGCACGACGTGCGTATCATGCCATCCATGGGCAAGGCTGAAACAGCAGCTAACGGCTGGATTAGCAATCGTCCGAGTGTCGTTCAGCGTTTTTATCATGTGTGAAGTACTTTCGATATTTTACTAGTCGAAATCGACCAACCAAGCGCCTTCGCCCGAGACCATCTGCTTTAATTACAAGCGTCAGTTTTACAAGCGGTTTTGGTTGGAAAACGATGATCCAATCATGGCCTAATATCATGAGTTGGTCGGAAGATCATATGGTTTCACGTCTAACCTACCCGACATGTCGTATAGGCTATGAATGAAACATCAGACGATGAACTTCTTACGCACGGAAACAACAGAAGAGGATGATCTTCTTAACAAGCAAATCACTGGCATTAGATCGACATGCAAAACAATACGAAGCATTATTCTCAGGAGGCACAGTGAACAGCTCGTGATGCCACATGCCACAACATTCCAAGCTCAACTTTGCAATCAAACACAAGGCCTGGCATTACATAGACAATATTCAGAACAAACTCTTAACACAAGAATATCTCAGCAGAGTAACTATTTACTTCTAAACTGAACACAGGAATAGGAAAAAAACACTCGACGCTGCTCACAGCAAGGGCGTCCCACTCAAAAATATCAAATGCATGTCTTCTGGCTAACATCAATGAGCAAATTTTGACAAGGTTTTCCAATTCCAATATATTAAACTAACGTCTTCTTGCTAACATCAATGAGCAAATTTTGACAAGGTTTCCCAATTCCAATATATTAAACTAACGTCTTCTTGCTGAAATCAATGATTAAACTTTGACAAGCTTTTCCCATTCAAAATATGTAATGCCTATGATCGTGTCCTGTCTTAGCTTCTTGTACTTGTTTGGGCACTTTTTGCCCAGGGCACTCCACGTATTGTTAAATTGCCAATGGTCTCTGCAGACTAGTCATGTCACCGGTGTCTAATAATACTCTGTAAAGCTTCTTGGTCATTCCTTCTGTAATGTACCGCATCCAGTGACGGCTTCTTTCTGCAAACTGGAACGACCAACTGGACCCAGTAACGCAGCAGTTTGCCTTGGACACATTGGCTCCTTTGGTGCAGTTCAACTAAAATCGAAGTCGGAATAAAAGCGAGCTTTAATTTTGATATCCCTGTAAGCAACAATAGGTATAAGGGAAACAGTTACTGAGAAATAACGGTTGATGACTTGTCTTAATGGGAAACAAAGCAAGAGAGGAGCAATTCTCCATCAGTGTGATTCATTCATATTGACTGAGACATTATCTTAACAATGCCTTGGTTCAACATGTATAAAGAACGACAAAGCAGAAAAGTACCATTCCCAAAACAATGCAATTGATTCATTTTTAAAGAGACATTATCTTAACAATACCTTGGTTAAACATGTAGAAAGAACTACAAACCAGGATAGTACCATTCCTAACAAGTGTTGCAGTTTTGAACTAAGATTCAGTAGTTAATTAATTCTGAGAGTGGCATTGCTTAATTTTACCAGCGGCATTAGATTAACGAAAAGCATAAACAGTTCCAAGGGAGAGTGGGCGCAACAACAATATGTGCTTCCATCTACTTATAAAGGGCATGATGCAGAGTTTGTTGTAACAAAGCAACAAGCATCATGTCTGGGTTGGTCCCATTTTTGTTCACTACTTAATGGGAAAAGACAGCAATACAATAGCTTCAATTCAACATTTATTTAAAACAGTACCAATACAAGTAGCACAACATCTCAAAGCACACTGCACAATCATGTGGATGAAGGCCTGTTGACCTTTCATGAGAACACCAGGATAAAATACGAATCTGCTAACACGAATAGGAAATCCAATCTCATTTTGTGCAGTTGCACTGAAATCAAGCAAAGTGTTTAGCATAGCGAAGCAAAATGTCACAGTAGCAACAAGTTGAATAGATGTCATGTGGTAGAGACCAAGATTTGAAACAACTCGACAGGAACAATGGAAACAAATCTTGATCTTCTTTTGTGCAGTTCCACCAAAATTAAGCAAAGTCACCGGTGTGACATTCAAGTTGAACTGCACAAAACACTCTTAAAACATATGTGTTTCGAGTAGAGAAGTAAAATGTCGCAATAGCAACAAGTTGAATCGATACCCCTGTTTTAAAAGAGGCAAAAAAGGAAACAATTACTTGCCGATAAAGGAGGATGAAACAAACGGTGATAGAAAGAAGCATCTAACTTATCTTGGATGGAAAACAAAGTAGGATAGTAGCATTTCTAAAACGGTAGCATTGATTCATATTAACAGAGACACTCTCTTGAAACAACATTCGTTAAAAAATGTAATTTACTTTTAACAGTTGCATTGCTTCAATTTTCCGGCGGCATTCTTAGATTAACAACAACAAAATAGCTGTCTGGGACATGCTAGCACCATGTGCGTCCACACGTATAAATGGGTGATGCAGAGTATGTAGCCAAGCAGCATATCTGTGTTGGTCCCATATTTGTTCTCTTTGAACTTTTTTCCTATGTGAGGACAACAAATCTAGTCCTGCACAAACTACCCGACCCCCCAGTTTCTTTCCCTTTTCAACAAAGAGATCGGTTCCTTACAGATGTGTGTACTGGGTTACCCCCCCTTTCCCTTTTCGACCAACAAAGTGGCTGGATAGCCAGTCTATACTACTTTTCCTCCCTCCTTTCCTCATTGAACCATGTCCTAGATTCATGCTCCACCCCACCGCACCTTCCTTTCCTCTTTGAACCAAGACCTAGATTCGACTACAGATCGAAAAAGATCCACATGCAGCTAGAGCAACGACGGTTTCAAAGAAACTTATACCTTAGGGTCGTCGGGATGTGGCAAGGCGTGCGGCGGGAGGACGGATCTGCCCACACTACGTACGACAGCGGGGAAGAAGGGGTCGGTGGCCCTCCCGCATAGGCGCTGGGTGAAAGAGAACAACACAGTCGACAGTGGATTGCCTCCCTCGCCGAAGGCGATAGAGTTAACGCTGCACCTCCTCCCCTTCCCGGTGCGACGGGATATGGACGCCTCCTTCACCAACTATGAGGGGGGAGAGAGACAAGAGGCCAACGTAATCTTGTTTAGATCTGGTGAAGAGAGAGTGAGAGACTGTGAATATAGCAAACCCTAGCAAATGAACGTTGAGCCTCCAGCGTGTAACATATATGTATTGCGGCGAGCGTGTGGAGAGTGCAAACCCTAGCGAACAAGCGCTGAGGCTACCGCTTATATATATACTAATGTAGTATGGACTGAGCTCCAGTGCCTTCACTCCATCTGCTTTTGGCTGTTTGACAGGTGAGCCAGCCACATTTTGGGCCCACCTGTCATAAACCCAAAGGCAGGTGCACTAAGTCAATGAAGCTGCGTCCATATAGTACTCTCGTGTGTATACGACTAATATATAGTGGAGTGGTTTTCTTATTCTCTCCATAGCAATCGTTTTAAATTGTGTAAGTACGAAACAAAACTCTTTATTTAATGTACAGAGGGAGTACTACTTCCGATGAACTAACGATCCACGCCCACGCGTCCTGGTCGCACTTCCTGTCCTTCACGTGTGGTACACTATCCTCCCTTAAGTGAACAACCACACATGCGCCAAATTATCGAAAACGTGTGAGAGTGTGTACAAATAAAGAATTTTAATTTCAATTATCGGAAAGGTTTGAGAGTATTACAAAGTTTGACTTCAGTCAAATCTAATATGTGGAGTAAATGAAAATGGAGGGCTACTACGTCCATCCGGGTTTTTAGTCCACACCATTTTTTAAATCAAAGTTAATAGCTGGACAAATAAAATTACAGGGGAGCTGGAGACAAAGTTGTGAGAAGGCTTAGAAATCAATACAAAACTTATGCTCTTAGTACCAACGTCGATCCTTCTTCGAGGAAACATTTGGTTCATAGCCAATTGTGTGATAAAATTGCACCAACATGAAAGACGACTGCGTCTCCAACGCAACCAAGGTGAACTAACGAAGGATATCATCTTTGTGCATAACAAGCAAAGAGCACTGATGGAAGATAGCAAGTTTTTCATTGAAAATCGATCAGCTTCACCAGCCGACGCAACCATTAGGCGCAACCATGAGCATCGATAGTTTGTGGTCTATTTTTTTGTCCTAGTTTTTTTTGTTTCTTGTTGCTACATTATATACTTGTGGGAGCTTAGATGTGATATCCTTAAATATCATCTAGATGTGAATTGGAAAAACTGATTTTCTAACGTACCAAGAAAGAGAACTCAATCAAAAACACGCCCCCGCTTCCAGGTCGCGAGAGTCGTCGCGCACACACACATAGACATAGACATGCATATCCGTGTTTACGTAAAATTCCATTTCCATCTCCATCTCCAATCATATTTGTCCAACTGGCACATTATTCACGTTGTTAATTATATACGCAGCAATATTAATGTACAACATCTCTTGTTTGCGCACATCCGGACCGTTGCCACGGCCGGTCCTAACCAACCCGAACCCTCTTCATCACCCGCGCGTGCTTCCCCCCTGAAACGGTCAGTGCCGCATTCATGCCCGGCCAGAGCGGACGTGACCTCTCACTGGCGCCGGCATTGAAGCGGCGCGCCGGCCGAGAGAGCGTCGCCCGTGCCGCTTCCGGGTGCACGCGGCTGCTCCGCGTTCAAAGGTCGCAATAGCCGGCTACAACATGCATGTAAAAAGTTTTTGGGAGTCCATGCTACAGCTAGGTGTCCTCCCCCAACTCGTCAATCTCTTACAGTAGTGCTAGTAGTACTCCATGGCCCGATCCATCGACAAGCAGGCGGGAAAGTTATCGTATACTCGGTTTGCGTTGAGTGGCATGCCGAGCGAGCGTGTGGGGTCGAGCCGTGGAGGAGGGTGAGACACGAACACGACAGACGTGATTTACTGTGTGATTTGACTGCTCCTTAGTGCCCCCTAGACGTACTCCCCCTACGTGTATGCAACAGTCACATGTACACATGGACGCAAAAACGCGCGCGACGCCCTAATGCATGCATGTCCGAGCACACGATGGAACACACACGGTCACGCTAAGTGCTCAACCTACACGTGCATGCACACACATACTCAGTCAGGGTGAGCTAGTGACCGTATAAACACCGGAAAAAATATATATTGAGCGCAATGAGCGTATTATGAAGTCCACTGACCGTATTTTTACAAATATACAGTGACAGACAGTGTATTTATCTCGTTTGAAATTAATCCATATTAACCAGAGAGGAGGCAGTATGGACTAGCATTACTTGCGCGCGGTGGCTCGTAGGACAAGAAGAAACTTTTGACTAATGCAAGCTCTCCCTCGCTCAGGCGGTGGACGTGCAACAGTTAATTCGGTGTCGGATTGCCAGAAGCATACACTATACTACTAGTGCTACTATTGTTTGACATCCCGAATAGGCGAACAGCCAAGCGCAAAGTTTACTAATATAGTCTATAAAGGTACGTACTATACTAGTACGTACTAGGAACCGGATGGAGGAGCGTCTGCGCTCTTATTATAATTTTAAAATGTGATAAAGCAATCTTCAACACATTTGGTTATCTTCGAGGGTTCTCGCATGTGATAATGGAAGTTGATTGCATGGAACACTCGCCACAATTCTCGCTTAATTCTAGCTCATATTCTGTTACAAATAGTAGCGCTCGGTAATATTTCCTCTTTTTTTGTTATTCAACATGTAAACAGGTCAGCAAACCTTGCGGCGCATCTTCGTGCGAACCATGCTTGCTGCACTTTGAATGTGGCCCAGAGCTGGCTTGATGAAACACCTCGCTTCCTACTTCTTTTTTTGCGGGGTACCTCGCTTCCTAGTGACCAGTGTCTTGGCTGATCGTCCTAAGAATGCTTATATATGAATAAAGCTCTCTCATTTACCCGCAAAAAGGATTGAGCCATACTAACCGGAAAGGGGGGAGTATGGACTAGGACTACTTTTTGGTGTGTCCCGTCAACTCGCAAAACGAGGAGAAGCTTGCAGGACAAGGTGAAGCTCGCTTACGCCTTTTGACTAATGCAACCTACCCTCGGTGGACATGCATCAGTCCATTCGGTGTCAGATTGTTAGAGGCATACACTTTAGTACCCAACATGCAGAGTACCATCATTGTTCAACTTCACGAAGAGGCGAAGAGCCAAGCGCAGTAGTACAAGTAGTACTACTACTAGAACCGCATGGTGGAGTGTTTGTACTCTTATTTCTTTTTATCTCTGATAAAGTACACGTTTATTCCGGAGAAGGGCGGAAAATGGCAGCCCAACATCAACATGTAATGAATGATATCGATCAACCAACCATGCCCGAATATATCTTGGCCTCCATGCGAACCCGTCTGTGTGTTCTTGCTCCTCGTCTCTCTCAAGGAACGGCAGGTTGGCTCTTTGCCGTCAATTGAGATCGGTTTGCTCACACTCCTGTCCCACATGTCAGTGATATGCCAAGAGGAGGTGCGTTGACCGACTGGCCATACGCGTACTTGGTTTTGAACCTTCATACATACTACTCCTCCCTCTGTCACAGTTTACAGGGTGCACTTCATTATGATGCATTTCTCTCAATGCATTTCCACCACCAGAGAGACTTTAGACGCGTTTGGTTTAATGCTCAATTAATTAGGGCGTGGTAACCGCAATCAAGTCCACAATTTTCTCTCCATGTAACTACGGAATGGAGTAAGTGCATGCATGTGTGTACCCGGGGTGGAAGCACTGCATGCATGTGTGTACGCATTATTCCCTCTACTAGTAATAGACGCCGTGCTATAACTACCAATGCTATTTTTCAGGCCCATCGCTAGTCGCCTTGGTCCCACAAATCTTTTTTTTCTGAAGCGCGCTGTATAAACAGTGACAGATGGAGTAGTATGAGCGGATTCAAAGAAGAGCGTATTGATGGTTGCTTCTTCAGAGCAACTTACAGTGGGAAAGGTGGGGCTTACGATTTGACTGCTCATTACTCACTATTAATGCAGCGCAATGACCGGGCTGAGTCTCCCATGCGGTTGTGCACTACCCCCTCGGTTCTTAAATATACTCCGGAGTATATTTGTCTTTCTAGATATTCCAACGAGTGACTACTCAAATATTTGTCTTTTTAGAGATTTCAAATGGACTGGCACATACGGATGTATATACATATTTTAGAGTGTAGATTATCTCATTTTGCTCTATATGTAGTCACTTGTTGAAATCTCTAGAAAGACGAATAGAATATTTAGGAACGGAGGGAGTACACATACGAAGCAAAATGAGTGAATCTACACTCTAAAATATGCCCATTTGAAATTTGTAAAAAGACAAATATTTAGGAACAAAGGAGTATAATTTTGTGCATGGCACATGGACCCGGATGATGAAGAGGCTTCTGGCAATGCTATCAAGCTTCCATCATTTGATTACATAATTGACGTACTATACAAATAGTTTTCCAGCGAGACATGAAATTGTACAATGGTGTGAGCTTTCAGCTTCTGTTTCACGTGTCTTGCCATCGATGCTCTTTCGGAAACAATAAAAAACTAACTTCCTTGCTAATGCATGTCAATTATTAGCAGATCAGAGCTAATAATTACATCACAACTGAAGACAGAGTTGTGAGAAGGTGTTAAATTAAAATTGATCCATGCTTTCATTGGCAGCAACATCCCCCCAGCTCTGTCTAAATCAACAAGGCATGTTGGGAAAAAAGTATCTGTCTGGAGCATGCAACATTCCAATCATTTTGTGCAGTTCCACTAAAATAGAGCTGAGCGTCCCTGTTCCAAAGATATTAAGTATGATTACGATAATAGAGGACTGCTGATGAAACAATAAACACATAAATAGAAGACGGTCACCTTTGCAGTCTCTTTAAAGACTAACTAGTTGGAGAAGATTAGGCTCGGAGTTGGATGAGGAGGATAGAGCAAAACTAATCTCCCTTTGTGCAGTCGCACTGAAATGTAGAGACGTTGCCCATGTGACATTTTAGTACAACTGCACAAAACACTCTTAAGAAAAAAGTGATTTGTGCAGTTCACCAAAAGGTCGCAATAGCAACGAGGTGAAATGGATAGCCCTGTTTGCAAAAAAGAGGTAGAAAGGAAACAATTACTGGCCAATAACAATTGATGACACATGCGACGACAAAAAAGAAGCATATTCCTTGCCCTAAGGGAAGATAACAACACGGTTGTGTTTGTCTAAAACGGTGTGAGCACGAGAATGCAATATGGAAAGTACGCTGGACGAGCTATGTTTTGGGCAAATAACTATGGAAGATCCACATGCAGCGACGTGGGAAGACGGGCAGTGGAGCAAGGCCGGAGGGGATACCTGGAGGTCGTCGGGATGTAACTAGGTGAGCAGCGGCGGGCGGAATCTGCGAGCAGGTGGCGTAGGCCCTGCCGCGCTGGAGCTTGGTTAGAGAGAACGGCGTGTATCGCAGATCGGGACGTGCTGCCTCGGCGCCGTCGAACAGAGAAATGATGCACTTCCTCCCTTTCCCCCGGCGGACGGGATGCGGCCGGATCAGTGACCAACGGTGAGAGAGAGAGAGAGAGAGAGAGGCCACCGCACTCCCTTTCCCCCGGCGGACGGCATGCGGCCGGATCAGTGACCAACGGTGAGAGAGAGAGAGGCCACCGCAGCCTTGTGTGAGATACTCTGAAGAACGACAAACCAGGCACGCAAGGCTCCATTGTATATAGTGAGCGGACTAGCTTTTTCTCCATAAAAATCGTTTTATATTCTGTGTACGTGCCATTGAGCGCTATAACTTTGTTTAAAAATAACGCGGCAACACGTCAAGTCGAACTTTGTTTCGTGCAGGCGTGGTACACGACCTCCCTAGGTAAATAACCGCTATAGGCGTTCAAATTAGCACGTGGGCTGCCATTTCATAAAGAAATGAGCTCCACCGTGTACCCGCGCGGGTGTGGCTGGGCACGAAGCGTGAGTACGTGCACGGTGCACCTATTCTCTTCTTGTATACATACACCACCTACGTGGGGTTGTGTGAGAGAGATACAAACCTATAGAGATATAGTGTGTGGGTTCTTGAGAGTTTATTTTTTTGGGGGGGGGGGTTCAATCAAAAAATGTAACATATGCAATGTGTGTGAAATAGAGTAGTGGATATAACATATATATAGAGGGGGCAATCCACGAGAAGAGAGTGGAGGTATCACCGGCTTGAGGTGTCCATAGAATCGAAAAGAGGGATGATGTGTGTGTGTGTGTGCGCGCGATCGATAAAGAGTGCCATCGAATTTGTGTGTGCCCACGTCAAAGATATAGAGTGGCTGGCCTACTGGAACGTGAGAGGGGACATGTGCAATTTGTCTTTGTGGCATGGATACCTACCTGCAGCGCTCGACTATCAGTGTGTGGTGGGGGAAGAGGGGGGGCCAATTAACTATAGAGGTACCATGGCTGGTATATGTGTGGAGGAGGAGAGAGGCCTACCTCATGTATTAAGGAGATCGATCTGCCTCATGTATTAAGGGAGATCGATCGGCATCCATGCATATGTGCATGAGAGGAATAAGGTTGGGAGAGAGACAGAGCTAGAGTGTTGGAGGGGGTGGTAGTGGAGTTGCTTCTAACAAATGGTGGGATATGCTTGCTAGACAAACGGAGGGCACACCCACAATATCAATAAGAGAGGAGATGGCTGCTTGTTGTCTGTGCACGTGCGTGTGAGAGACGGGTCAGGAGGCATGCAAGAATGATGAGGGGGGACGATGTGGCTCTGGTAAGCAGACATAACTACGTAGGAAGATCAATCACCCTTTGTTAAAGAAAGGAGAGACATAACTTGTGAGGTACGTCGATCGATGGGGGGCAGTTAAAGTCGATCCAGGTATATGTTGGGAGATCGATCGGTATACATGCATGTGTGTGTTAGAAGCAAACGAGGCACGAAGAGAAGGATAGAGATAGAGGGATGCATGTAGGAGGTGGTACGAGAGGCATACTATATCGAGCTGGGAGGAGTGTGCGAGTACGAGAACGATGAAAAGAGTGGTGGGAGTGAGGCATGGATGGTGACAAGAGAAGAGGGGGAGCTTGTGTTTGTGCTAGGCACACCTGGCTAGAGAGGCATATCGATCGATGTGTGCCGTAAAGAAGGAGCTGGGGGGCCTACACACACCGTGGGTGAACGACCTAAAGTGAAAAGACAAATTTGCGCGATGGAGCTAGAGAATGCCGAGGGAGGGTGAGAGGGATGCGGGCGTGTGCATGCACAAGAGAAAGTTAGCGCTAGCTACAAAGATAAGAGGGTTGTGTGGGTGTAAAAGACGAATAGAGATCATATATACTTCATTATAAAAAGCGAATTCGGATATTTGAAGAATTTATCATAGTGTTTTAAACCGACGTATGTGTGAATATATATAACGGTGATACACATGGTGTGTTTATGAACATGTTATACTACATTTAATATATTTTATCTCTACTCTTATAAAAAACGGAGTTGTTGATGATGGTGTGCCTGCCATCCTGCATTATAGGCCGTCCGATTTATATCTGGCGGATAGCAAGGAATCTATGATGGTTGAAGTTGGCAACAATCATGATTGTAGATTCTTATTGAAATAGAGAAACGAATTCAAATTTAGTTCGAATTGCAGCGGTAGTATAGACATTTGGAATGCACTAAAATGTTGGTATGAGTAGGTTACATGCATTATACAGCAAAGCAAAAAAAATTAATCGGACATAACATGGATTCATACTCCGTCCTTCCATCTATATAGGGCGTAATGAGATTTTTAAGACCGTCTTTGACTATTGACAAGATTAATAGTACATGACATGCACAATGTGAAAATTATATCATTGAAAGAACCTTTCAGAGATGAAGTTAATGGTGTGCTTTGTGTAAGTTGCATGTCATATATCATTGCTCTAATATTTGATCAAAGTTAGCATCGAAAAATGCATTAGGCCCTATATAGATGGAAGGAGGGAGTAGCTTTGAATAGCATTTGTATAGTAAAACGGGGCAAGACTCTCGCTTTGTGTGGTGTGAATAGTTTTATTTTTTTGTTTTCTTTTTGGTTGAGGGAAGTGCGAATTTATTTGGTACGTACAAGTACAATATTACTATGCAGTCAAAAAAAGTACAATATTACTACACGTTAGGCTTGTCCCTAAAATTCAACCTGTGTCTTGTTATATCCCGAAAATTCAGATATCGTGCTCCCAAAAACGGCGCCTTCACAACCCGCGCCTTGGTATCCCGAAATTACAACGCGCGCGAAAACTCCCTCCAGCTGCCAAATCCCGACACGTGAAATCCCTCTTCTAACCCTGAGCCGAAAGGGCCGCTAGTTCAAATCGGTGGGGGGGTACTTTTGTAACACACCCTACATTTTGGACAAGCGCGTCCCTAAGTCATGCTTCACCCCCTCCCATCGCCCCCTTTTCGCCATTCAAAATCTCAGGCCACCATAACCTCTCCGCTCCAGCCGCGAAACCCCACCCTCCTCCGTCCGCCACGTCACCGCTACCCAGCCGGAGCCTCTTCCCCGATGACGTCGTCCACCGCAACAGCTCGACGTCCCTCGTCCACCTCCCCGGATGAGGATCCGTCGTCCATCTCGCCGTCCCGCCGGTTCAGCCGCCCCATCCTCCACCTCCAAGGAGCTGCTCCGATGATCGCCTCGTTTATCGCGGCTGCTCCATCCCCACAGCGCCGCCTTAACCTCCTCCACCGGAACCGCAGCATCCTCACCGACTCCTCGGACAAAGCCGAGGCCTACTCGGCGCCACCAAAGAGGTTGTACACTCATCGCATTGCACCTTCTCCTTAATCCGACCTCCCGGCACCGACGGTGCTCCATCCCGCACTGCCATGGAGCGGCTACCTTGAAGCCGGCGCCGAGGGCGACATCTCCATGGAGGCTCTCCCCCAGTGCGAGGCCCCTTCGGCGGCGGCGGCCATACCAGCCGGATCTGCTGCTGCTGCTCCGGCTCTCGCTCGCTTGCTCGCGCTGCTGCTGCTGCTGCTCCGACTCTCGCTCGATCGCTCGCTCGCCCAGCTGCTGCTGCTGTTCTCCCCCTCGCTCGTGCTGCTGCTCTGCTTTGATTAAGCCACACTTCAGTTGACTGAATCGACTTTTGG
>NC_041383.1:749736047-749826345 GCF_002162155.2 Triticum dicoccoides | reverse complement strand
GGGGGTAGAGGGCTGGCCGGGGCGACGGTGGCGAGTTGTTTCGGGGCGGCGAGGCGGCGCTGGGGCTGGCGGTTCGCCGGTGGTGGCAGGCGGCTCAGGGGTGTGCAGGTTGAAGATGAACTGCAGGCCCTCCCTAAACTACATGTCAAGTGTCTCTCTGCTACCATTGCATTCAGTTTCGACAGTAGCATTCAGATTCCATATTTAATTTCAGTTTCGACAGTTAAGTTCAGAGTTAACAGTTTTTACCTCATCTGTTGTAGTCAGGTGGTTTTTGGTGATGTTAATTTTACATCCATTTTTCATCATCTATTGGAGATGCTATTAAAATCCCACTTTAGATTGACGATGTCTGTCTTGTGCTGCTTCAGCCTTGACATCTTACGGCTCACCGGAGCTGCTCCAACGACAGAACGATCCATCACAACAGAGCAGTGCCCTGGACGCCGTCTACAGATTCCTTAGATCTTCCTCCACACCTCCGACAGCCACCTCTGCCTCAACTGCTTCAGCGACCAACCCAATGATACTGAGGTCGACACGGCTACGACAAAGAGGTTGTACACTTGTTGCATCAGTTATTACTATACATTCACGTCGATCCATTAGGGCTATTTTGGTTCAACGGAAAAACGTCGATCCACTGGTTGTTACCATCACTCTAAATTTCTGCATGCTCTCCTTACATAATCTCACCATATTTTTTTCGTATGCATGTCAGATATTGTACACAGTCATGCTGAACAAGTAGAGAAAAAGAGAAGAGTTTTGCGCGACAATGCAATGTCATGCAGACATCGCTCCATGGTGGGTTCAATGGCAAACCCTCCCGACCCCTCTCCAGATTGTAATCCAGAGGAAGATATCTGTTCTGAGGCGTATTCGGACGCCGCTGACCACTCCTATTTACCCCGCAAGGTGTTTGCTCTACCTTGGCATGATGATGTTAGTCATATCATGCATATGTTGCCTTGCAGTGCCTACTTTTGACATTATATATGTCATCTGCTTAGTTTAGACATGTTCTGTAATGCCACCTATTTAGTTTCTATATCATATATGGGAATTATGCAGTCTCATGTCTTTTAGCCAGCCATAATATATGTGAAATGTGCAATGCCATCCTGTTTAACCAGATATCATATATTTGAATGATATCTTGCCCATCCTTTTCTTTACATTACATTTCCATTTGTCGACAATGTTTGTACATTAAACTACTCTTCCTGTGAATCAGCCATTTGGGTGGGAGATGGAAAAATCTGGAGTGAAAACAAGGCCTTCAGAGCAGACAGTGGTACCTGTCGAAGCAGATCTCTTGTTGGGTCCCGATAGCTCCTCAGAGATGGATTCAGAGACAGATGACCAGTCCTATTCCCCCACTGAGGTGTATGCTCTAACTTGGCACGGTTATACTGCTCATATCATGCATACAGTGTCTTGCATTGCATAGTTTAGACATCATATACACAATATTCAACACCATGTTCTTAGTTCAAACATCATATCGAATGCCCTCTATTTAGCATATAAATCACATATGTGAATTAAATGATGCGATCCTGATTACTTAGATAACATGTAGGTGAATTATGTCATGCGATCCTGTTTACTTATTCATCATATCTTTTAATTATGTTATCCTATGCTATCCAGTTTAGATAGACATCATATATGTGAAATTATGTCATGCTATCCGTTTTAGTTAAACAATATACATGTCAACTATTTCATGCCCTCTTTTTTCCACACTATCTATTGCATTTGTCTCTCATACAATGTCTGTACATTCAACTATGTTTCCTGTTTATCAGCCATTTGAATTGGAGCGGGTGATGCCAGTATCTAGCGGAATAAAAACACGGTCTTCAAATAAAACAGTGCTACCTCTTGGTGGAGATAGCACACCGGTTGTACATGCACAAGAACCAGCCCTACCACACATAACCCAAACTCTCGCAGATTGTACCCCTACTGCGATGGACAGAGAACCAGCTTCACCCAATCTAACCCCAACCCCAGCCGATAGTAACCTAGTTCTTGTTGACACAGCACCATCTCCACCATAGAGCTCCCAAACAACAACAGTTAGTAAGGCAACTCCAGTGCCCAATGGGCCAGTACTATCACGGCGAACCCCAACTCCACCAGTTAGTACGCCTACTCCTGTGGAGGAAGCATAACCAGCCAGTCATAGTTTAGCATCTATCGCATTTGATGTTGTTAAATCGTATGTGCGTATCTTCCCATCTTGGAAATATTATACTAAAGATGAAGGAAAATGCCAGTTGCAGGTGTTTGTCCAGGAGTTATGTGTAAGTAATGTTATTCATGGCAATTATTTGCTTCGTCCCATACATCCTACCTCCATGATGGTTATAATACAGCAAATTTTCCCATTTTTCTCTATAGAGAAGGACCGATTTGGAAACTCACGATGTGGTAACCTGTGCTAATACCTCTGCTATCTTCAAGAATTCTTGGTGGCAGTATCGGAATTACCTAAAGAAAACGTACTTCACTGGCAAAGAAACTCATCAAATTCCCTTATGTTCTCCTGAGACACATTTACTGGACGATGACTGGGAACGCCTTGTTCTGTATTGGTCCCGGACCAAGAATGTGGTAAGGTCTATGAGCTCATTTTCTATTTTTAAGTATTTTATTCTTGCGTCTTACTGTACTCTGTTCATGTAGAACAAATGCCTAAACCTAAAGAACAACTGTTCTAATTTAAGATTCCATTGCTATCATAGTTCAAAAAAGCGCTAGGCGTTAATTGTGCGTTTTGCCACCGCCTTGCACTTTACTGACCAAAGCGCATGCTTATGCGCAGTTATGCATAGATTATGCATAGTTATGCGCAATGCGTTTTGCCAACGCCTAGAGCCTAGCCGCGCTTAAGCGCTCGCTTAGGCGTGCCTTTTTTAACTATGATTGCTTTGCTCTTGTATCACTGTATTTACTGATACGAACTTATTTTTAAATTGAAGGATCCAATCGAAACTCCAATGGCACAGCAGGTATGTTCACGCATGTTTCTTTAACAGGTTTGCTCTTATCAATAGCTCTATTGATTTCAATTTCAATTGTGTATACAGTTGACTTTCATATCATGCACATTATTAGCATCACAACAGAGCCAATAGTGTTGTTGTACATGTAGACCCGTGGTACCCATCTGAAATCTTGTTGTGCCATGTAGTTTCCCATGTTTTGTATTCTTTCACTGCTGCTTTTTCTTGAACTTATATGATTTGAACCGTGTCTCTATTTTGATTTGGCAAGACAATGCAGTGACCATAGGACATAGATGTATGTTTGTTTGATGCTTTTATTATGTACTAGTACTTGGCAATAGAAGACTTAGTAGTTTAATCCTGTGCACCTTACTAATGAACTGGTTCACCGAAATGAGTTTCATATACTAGTACATGCCAAACTTGTTATGTGTCTGCTTGTTTCTTCTTTTAGAATGCTGACAGAATATTGGGGAAGAGTGCCTTATTAAGCAATGGTAGAGGAAGTAATGCAGATAAGGTTCAGGATAGTGACACATCCTTGTTGGTCTCCAACAAAGCTGATGAAACAGCTAAGGAAGACTATCTTGAAGACAGCGAGACAACCCCAAAGTCCTGTCTTGGTTTAGTGTTTGAGTTACTGGCCACTACCGCATGCACAAGCTATTCAAACTCACTGTCTGAATCAGTTTGGTTTCTTGAGTCTCAACTACAAGCTGAAAGACATCGATCAACTGTGCTGCGACAAGAAGCGGAAGGACTGCGGAAGTCCCTGGATCATTCAGATGCATACTTTCTGGTGCAACAACAAGCGCTGGAGGATTTTAGCGCCAAATAGGACAAAGCTAATCAGCTTGCTAAGCTCACTGCCAGCATGGTGGATACCCAGGATAACGTTTCTTGAGCTCTTCTGAAGTTTTTTCAGTTATTTTCTTGTTTTGCTGTCGCGTTTATTTGCACTGGTGGCCAATTTTGACGGCCAAGTGTATGTAATATGCTGCTTTGTTCCCTATATTTGCACTGGTGGCGAACTTTGATGCCCAGTGGATGTAATATGTGTAATAGCGGTAATAGGCTAGCCTTAATTGCTTGCTTATTTATTTCCTTATTGTCTTGTTTAGTTGTTTGCTTGTAGTCACTGCAGTTCTTTTTCTGTGTTTTTCTAGTGGCCACAATAGCCTATTTTTGGTAACTAGGCCAAAATAATCATGGCAAAACACGGACTGTTATAACCATGGGCCTCCTGCAGGCTGTATGATCCATGGGCCTTCGTTCGGCCGTAGGACCATTGGCCTTCTATACGGGCCGTAGGATCCATCGACCTTCTATACGGGCCTTAGGGATCAATGGGCCTTCTACCGGCCGTAGGGTCCATGGGCCTTCTACGGGCAGTACCATCCATGGGCCTCATACGGGGCGTATCATCATTTCGCCAATCATGGGCCGTACTATTCGTGGACCATAACGGGCCGTTAATAGGCCGTATTTGATAACTCTATGAAAACAGCCCAACGGGTTTTTTTTTGACATGAAAATGGCCCAACGTATTAACGGTCCGCAAACGGGCCGACTGTAACGATGGGCTGAATTTGGCCCACAAGCAGAAAATGACAGTAACGGGTCGTATGTAACCGAATGCTGCAAATGAGCCCAAGAATCAATGGGCCCTGAGAAGGCCGAATGATAACTTGGGCTGGAAACGGCCCAATGGAATAACGGGCCGTTAATGGGTATAAAGTGATACACTATTCATTACGGGCCAGTTTCACAACGGGCCATTAATGGGCCAAGAGTTACAAAGGTTCTCATATGGGCCGAAAGAAGTCATGGGCCACACATGGGCCGAAATTTAAAACGGGCTGAATCATATTGGACGGCCCAGATGACGCTACTGGTCCTAATTCGGATAGGGCGTAATGGGCCCTCGGTTAGCGGGCTGTAAATCGGTTATATGCGAACAGGCCGTTAACAGGCTTTCCATGGGCCGGCCCGCCACCTTTTGACCAAGTCAAACGGGCCGGCCTTTTCACAGGAATGGGCCTATGTTGGGCCGTGCCACATGTCAACGTATCATAGGCACCTTCTGTCCAATGAGTGGATGACATCTGTCCCAATGGTGAGCCGACACGTGTTTCCTCAAGCCAATGATGATTTTACACGTTGAAAATCCCCATTGGTCGGGGCTGTTAACGGGTTATCGGATCCAAAACCCGACCTGATAGCTTAACGGCGTTCCGTTACGGTGGATTCCACGTGTCGGTCACCCTTGACGAAAGCAGTTCTATGACGCGCGATTTATCGTCATGGAAGTGGACACTTCCGTGATGATAATTTTGGTAATGTCATGGAACACTTCTACGACAGCACAAGTATGACTATCTTGATTATGTCATAAATTTGTCATGGATGTACATGCATGACAAAAAACGCGACCTACTATGACAAATACGTATCATCACGGAAGTGTATATTTTTTGTAGTGGAGCATCATTGAAATCATCATGCCTAGCTTAAAAGGCATTAAAGAAAAGCGCTTGTTGGGAGACAACCCAACACTTTCACCTACTGTTTTTGTGTGTTCACATGATTATGCTACTGTAGTGATCATGTTTTATAGCTTTTGTTTAAATAAAGTGCCAAGTAAAGCCTTTGTGATCATGTTGGGTGATAGTAGATTGATCTTGCTGAAAATCAGAAACTTTTATGCTCATGAAAATAAGTCTCATTTTTTACAGAAGAGTGATTTAGAGTTGATTCTTTTTGCATAAGTTTAATATACAAATTTCTCACGTGGTCCTACTTTTTTCATAATTTTTTGATTAGCAGAAGTATGGTAGTTATCCAGATCATTACAGACTGTTCTGTTTTTGACAGATTCTATTTTCAATGCATAGTTTGCTTGTTTTCTAGTTTCTATGGCTTATATTTCTCAATATATATTGTGAAAATGATATGATACAGTAGGCATTGTGTGAAAACGATTATGAATCTTGTCTTTGACAGTACCAAAGTGAAATGGTTTGCTCTTTATCATACTAACCTATCTCACAAAGTTCCGTTAAGTTTTGTGTGATTGAAGTTTTCTAGTTTTGGGAGAGATATCGATATGAGGAGAATAAGGAGTGACAAGACCCTAAGCTTGGGGATGCCCAAGGCACCCAAGTTAATATTCAAGGAAGATCCAAGCAACTAAGCTTGGGGATGCCCCGGAAGGCATCCCCTCTTTCGTCTCCAACATTATCGGTAACCTCACTTGGAGCTATATTTTCATTCATCACATGATATGTGTTTTGCTTGGAGCATCAATATATTTTGTTAGGATTTTCTTTCTATTATTTAGAATAATATTTTTCATCTTTATTTTCAATAAAAATGTCAAGGATAGCCTTTACCATGCTTATTTTGCAAGTATGCATGTTGCTGTTTCAAAGCAGAAAGTTTATCGTTGTTGGAAAAATTCCCTAGAAAATTAAGAATATGATAAAATGTTGAAACTTTTTTTACAGTAAGATCTGACAAATTTTCTACAGTGTGGTGAATTTTCATAATTTTTGGAGTTAGGGAAGTATTGATACTCTTGCATTCTTTACAGACTATACTGTTTTGGCAGATTTCTGTTATGTTTGCATTGTTTGCATATGTTTGCTTGTTTAATGATTCTATTAGAGGATAGGAGTATTAAATATACATAGGCATTTAGTATTCAATGTTGAATAATAATTTTAGTGGTTTGATATAGTAGGGAATGATAAAGTTTTGCATTGGCTTATACTAACTTATCTCACGAGATCTTGTTGAGTTTTGTGTGGATGAAGTTTTTAAGACTTAGGAAAACCGTGATATGAGAGGAATTAAGGAGACACAAAAGCTCATGCTTGGGGATGCCCATGGCATCCAAGCAAATATCCCAAGAAGTCTCAAGCATATAAGCTTGGGGATGCCCCGGTAGGCATCCCACCTTTCTTCTTCAATGATTATCGATTAGTATCGGTTGAACCTAAGTTTTTGCTTCTTCACATGATGTGTGCTATTCTTGGAATGTCATTTTATTTGGTTTTTGCTTGCTGTTTTAATAAAATACTTAGATCTGAAAGTTTTTTTAATAAGAGAGAGTCCTCAAATAGCTACCTATTTACTTAACTACTCGCATGATCTTCACTTATATCTTTTTGGAGTAGTTTGTCATTTACTCTTGTGCTTCACTTATATCATATGAGTAAATGGTTGAATGAATTGAATATCATGAAGTTGAAATTATACATGCCTAGTGGTAGCTTCACATTGGGTATATAAAGTGAAATCTTTTGAAGCTTGACAATCACAATATTGGTCATACAAGTAATTTATGAATAATTAGTATAAGGAAGAGAACTTTCACATGCAAATACACTATTGCTACGTCTTGAGATTGCGTTGGTTTTTCCCTTGAAGAGGAAAGGGTGATGCAACAAAGTAGCATAAGTATTTCCCTCGGTTTTTGAGAACCAAGGTATCAATCCAGTAGGAGGCTCCTCAAAAGTCCAACGCACCTACACAAACAAACAAGAACCTCGCAACCAATGCGATAAAGGGGTTGTCAATCCCTTCACGGTAACTTGCAAAAGTGAGATCTGATAGAGATAATAAGATAAGATAAGTATTTTTGGTATTTTTATGATATAGATTGAAAAATAAAAGATACAAATAAAAGTAGATGGAAAACTTATATGATAAAAGATAGACCCGGGGGCCATAGGTTTCACTAGTGGCTTCTCTCAAGATAGCATAAATATTACGGTGGGTGAACAAATTACTGTCAAGCAATTGATAGAAAAGCGCATAGTTATGCGATTATCTAGGCATGATCATGTATATAGGCATCAAGTCCGTGACAAGTAGATCGAAACAATTCTGCATCTACTACTATTACTCCACACATCGACCGACTCCTACCTGCATCTAGAGTATTAAGTTCTTGAAGAACAGAGTAACACATTAAGCAAGATGACATGATGTAGAGGGATAAACTCATGCAATATGATATAAACCCCATCTTTTTATCCTCGATGGAAACAATACAATACGTGCCTTGCTGCCCCTACTGTCACTAGGAAAGGACACCGCAAGATTGAACCCAAAGCTAAGCACTTCTCCCATTGCAAGAAAGATGATCTAGTAGGCCAAACCAAACTGATAATTCGAAGAGACTTGCAAAGATAACTTAATCACACATAAAATAATTCAGAGGAGATTCAAATATTTATCATAGATAAACTTGATCATAAACCCACAATTCATCGGATCTCAACAAACACACCGCAAAAAGAATTACATCGAATAGATCTCCAAGAAGATCGAGGAGAACTTTGTATTGAGATTCAAAGAGAGAGAAGAAGCAATCTAGCTATAATTATGGACCAAAAGGTCTGTGGTAAACTACTCACAACTCAACGGAGAGGCCTTGGAGATGATGTAGAGGCCCTCCATGGTCGATTCCCCTCCGGCGGAGCGCCGATGAAGGCTCCAAGATGGGATCTCGCAGATACTGAAGGTTGCGGCGGTGGATATAGTTTTTCGTGGTGCTCCCGGATGTTTTCAGGGTACGTGGATATATATAGGAGGAAGAAGTAGGTCGGTTGACGCTCGAGTGGCCCACAAGGGTGGGGGGCGTGCCCACCCCCAGGGGGCGCACCGGGCACCCTCGTGGCTGCCTCGTTTGTTGCTTGACGTCCACTCCAAGTTCCCTAGATAGTGTTTGTTCCAAAAAGATATCTCCTGAAAGTTTCATTCCGTTTGGACTCCGTTTGATATTCCTTTCCTTCCAAACACTGAAGTAGGCAAAAAATAGCAATTCGGGCTGGGCCTCCGGTTAGTAGGTTAGTCCCAAAAATGTATAAAAGTGTAGAGTAAAGCCCATAAACATCCAAAACGGGTAATATAATAGCATGGAACAATAAAAAATTATAGATACGTTGGAGGCGTATCAACTATCTTGGAAATCTTTTGTGATCGTGAGCCCCCATCAAAATATTATATGCCAAAATTGTTAACATTGGACAAGGAAGACAATGTAATGATCTATGTTTGCTCATATTCACATAGAAGTTTATATTGTCATAGATCCTTCAACATGTGGTGCTTCCCCTCCATATTTGCTAGCCAAAAATTCCGCACCAAGTAGAGATACTACTTGTGCATCCAAAAACCCTTGAACCCAAATCTTACCTTCAAGAGTCCACCATACCTACCTAAGGATTGAGCAAGATCCTTCAAGTAAGTTGTCATCGGTGCAATAAGCCAATAAAAATTGCTTCTAAAAGTGTTAGATCATTTAGTGTAAGAGAAAATTGAGCATTGTACGAACTTATGATGGCAAAGCAATAAAGCGACGGACTTCATAATAAAGGTTGCTATCATAAGGGGCAATATAACATGACGTTCTTTTGCACTAAGGGATTGAGCATGCAAACAAATAAGCGCATGGCAACCTCTCCTTCCCTCTGCGAAGGGCCTATCTTTTACTTTCCAGTATTTACTTTTATGCAAAGAGTCAAAGTTTTTCTCTCTATTCCTTTTTATTTTTCTCTTTTGGCAAGCATCATGTGGTGAGGAAAGATCTAGGCACATATGTCCAGTTGAATATGGGTAGCATGAGTTATTATTGTTGACATCACCCTTGAGGTGAATACGTTGGGAGGCAAAACAATAAGCCCCTATCTTTCTATGTGCCCTATTGAAACGTTTTGCTCATGTGTATGCGGTGAGTGTTATAAATCATAGAAGACTATATGATGGTTGAGTATGTGGAGCTCTTACTAAAAATCTGTTGAATAAGTTGAATTGCAATTGCTTGGTGATTGAGAACATAGATTGTAGAGTTTCAAGAGAATTCATTGTTTGAACCTTAACATGTGAATTAGTTGCTACTTAACATGAGAAGTTTTATAAGAAAGAATTGTTGTTATGATGCTAGGAAAAGTGATTGAAATTATCATTGATCAAACTTATGCACTTTACTAGCATTAACACTTCATAAATTATTTCTTTTATCATTTACCTACTCGAGGACGAGTAGGAATTAAGCTTGGGGATGCTGATACGTCTCCAACGTATCTATAATTTATGAAGTATTCATTGATACGTCTCCGTCGTATCTATAAGTTTTGATTGTTCCATGCCAATATTCTTCAACTTTCATATACTTTTGGCAACTTTTTATACTATTTTTTGGGACTAACATATTGATCCAGTGCCCAGTGCCAGTTCCTGTCTGTTGCATGTTTTTTGTTTCGCAGAAACCCAATATCAAACGGAGTCCAAACGGGATAAAAACGGAAGGATATTTTTTTTGGAATATTTATGATTTTTGGGAAGTAAAATCAATGCGAAACGGTGTCCAGGGTGGCCACGAGACAGGGGGGCGCGCCCTCCCCCCTGGGCGTGGCCTGGGCTCTCGTGGGCCACCCATAAGGCGGTTGACGCTCTTATTTTGGTGCAAGAAAGATAATTTTATGAGAAAGATCTGGGCGAAAGATTCACCCCAATCGGAGTGACGCATCTCCCGATATAAAGGAAACGGTGAAGGGGTAGAATCTGAGAACGCAGAAACAGAGAGATAGATCCAATCTCGGAGGGGCTCTCGCCCCTCCCGAGCCATGGGATCCAAGGACCAGAGGGTAAACCCTTCTCCCATCTAGGGAGAAGGTCAAGGAAGAATAAGAAGGAGGGGGCTCTCTCCCCCTTGCTTCCGGTGGCGCCGGAACGCCGCCGGGGGCCATCATCATCACCGCGATCTTCACCAACACCTCCATCATCTTCACCAACATCTCCATCACCTTCCCCATCTATATTCAGCGGTCCACTCTCCCGCAACCCGCTGTACCCTCTACTTGAACATGGTTCTTTATGCTTCATATTATTTTCCAATGATGTGTTGCCATCCTATGATGTCTGAGTAGATTTCTATTGTCCTGTCGGTGATTGATGAATTGCTATGATTGGTTTGAGTTGCATGTTTTATTATTGGTGCTGTCCTATGGTGCCCTCCGTGTCGCGCAAGCATGAGGGATTCCCACTATAGGGTTTGCAATATGTCTATGATTTGCTTATGGTGAGTTGCGTGAGTGACTAAAACACAAACCCGAGTAAGTAGGTTGTTTGCGTATGGGATAAAAGGGGACTTGATGCTTTAATGCTATGGTTGCGTTTTACCTTAATGAATCTTTAGTAGTTGCGGATGCTTGCTAGAGTTCCAATCATAAGTGCATAGAATTCCAAGTAAGGGATGATATATTAGCTTATGCCTCTCCCTCAAATAGAATTGCAATAGTGATTACCGGCCTAGTAACGTAGTCAATTGCTTAGGGGAAATTCCACAACTCCACCCACCACTTTTCCACACTCGCTATATTTACTTTATTGCATCTTTATCTAAACAGCCCCTACTTTTTATTTGCGTGCTCTTTATTATCTTGCAAACCTATCCAACAACACCTACAAAGTACCTCTAGTTTCATACTTGTTCTAGGTAAAGCGAACGTTAAGCGTGCGTAGAGTCATATCAGTGGCCGATAGGATTTGATAGAGTATTTGTTCTACCTTTAGCTCCTCGTTGGGTTCGACACTCTTACTTATCGAAAGAGGCTACAACTATCCCGTATACTTGCGGGTCATCAAGACCTTTTTCTGGCGCCCTTGCCGGGGAGTCGTAGTGTGGAGTGAATATTCTCGTGTGTGCTTATTTGCTTTATCACTAAGTAATTTTTATTTGCTGTTCTAAGTTGTTCTCTATCTTTAGTTATGGATATGGAACGCAAAATACCAAAAAAATTAGCTGTACTTGCTACTCATGAGGATGGGGTAACTCCTAAAACCCTCGATTCTCATTATGTGAAAGATATTAAGTACTACTTTGATAATCCTGAGAAAACCCCATTCAACTTTATAATGGGAGACACGTTGGATCAACGTGAATACTTTAGGGATTATCGCTCGACACAAAAAGGGAAACTATTATGGGATCAATTTATTATTTTGCGTTGGTATGCTCGTCAACTATGTGTGATGCATGATTATACTTGTTGCTCTAGGGTGGAGGATCCACACCTTCCCTTTTAATGCAAATTCAATGATAATGAAACCTTAGCTTCTTATGCTAATGGTAGATATGATTATTATGATGTGGAACAAATATAAGAATTTGTTACTTTTATGGGTGCTTATGAGATTGAATCTATGTTTAAAGTGTTTGATGATTTTGATGATGCAGTTTGTAGGCCTGAAAATCTTGCTATACTTAGATATTGCTATGAAAATTATGAATACAATTACTATATTAATGCATTTATTGAGAAAATCTCCGCTGTCCAAGAAGAGACTAATAGTTTGCAGGAAGCTATGGAAGAAGAAATTGATGAAACAGTGAGCTCATTGGATGAAAAAGATGATGAGGAGAGCGAAGAACAAAAGGAGGAAGAGCGGATTAGCTACCCGTGCCCACCTTCTAATGAAAGTAACCCTCCAACTCATACATTATTTAATTCCCCTTCGTGCTTACTGAAGGATGATTGCTATGATGATTGCTATGACCCCGTTGATTCTCTTGAAATATCCCTTTTTGATGATGCTTGCTATGCTTGTGGCCAAGATGCCAAAATGAATTATGCTTATGGAGATGAACTTGCTATAGTTCCTTATGTTAAACATGAAATTGTTGCTATTGCACCCACGCATGATAATCCTATTATCTTTTTGAATTCTCCAAACTACACTATATCGGAGAAGTTTGTGCTTATTAAGGATTATATTGATGGGTTGCCTTTTACCATTGCACATGATAATTTTGATGAATATAATATGCATGTGCTTCCTGCTCCTACTTGCAATTATTTTGAGAGAGGAACTCTATCTCCGCCTCTTTATGTTTCCAATATGATAGAATTGCAAGAAACTGTTTATACTATGCATTGGCCTTTACTATGTGTGCATGAATTGTTCTTTTATGACATGCCGATGCATAGGAAGAGAGTTAGACTTCGTTGTTGCATGATATATGTTACTTTGTGCTCACTACTAAATTACAAATCATTGTTAATTAAAATTGGCTTTGATATACCTTGGGATCCGGGTGGATTCATTACTTGAGCACTAAATGCCTAGCTTAATGGCTTTAAAGAAAGCGCTGCCAGGGAGACAACCCGGAAGTTTTAGAGAGTCATTTATTTCTGTTGAGTGTTTGCATATAGTTTAAAAACAAAAAAAAATAAAGAGGGGAACCTAAAAACTTTTCAAAAAGGAAAGAGAAAGTGAGAAAGACAAGCATTGGTGAAGTGGGAGCTAGCCTTGAACTTTGTTCATGCTCACGGAAACTTTGTGAATCTTGATTACAGAAACTTTTCAACAAAAATAATTATCCCCTTGTATAATTCCTTTGTATTATAAAAATAATGTGCCAAGGTTTGCCTTTAGGATGTTTACAATGCTTGTTGGTTTGTACGGTGCAGGACAGAAACTTTGGCTGTAGTGCGCGATTTTACATGTTTAACTGGGACGTCAATTGGTTCTGATTCCTTTTGCAATATCTTTCTATACAACTTTTTTATTTTTCCTAATTTTGGTATAATTTTTGGGGTACCAGAAGTATGGTGCATGTTCAGATTTCTACAGACTGTTCTGTTTTTGACAGATTCTGTTTTTGATGCATAGTTTGCTTGTTTTGATGAAACTATCAATTTATATCAGTGGATTAAGCCATGGAGAAGTTATATTATAGTAGACACAATGCAAAAACAAAATATGAATTGGTTTGCAACAGTACTTAGAGTGGTGATTTTCTTTATTATACTAACGGATCTTACCGAGTTTTCTGTTGAAGTTTTGTGTGGATGTAGTGTCTAATCGAGGATGTCTCGATATGAGGAAAAGGAAGAGAGGCAAGAGTTCAAGCTTGGGGATGCCCGAGGCACCCCAAGTAAATATTCAAGGAGAATCAAGCGTCTAAGCTTGGGGATGCCCCGGAAGGCATCCCCTCTTTCTTCAACAAGTATAGGTATGTTTTCGTATTCGTTTCTTTCGTGCATTATGTGCAAGTCTTGGAGCATCTTTTGCATTTAGTTTTCACTTTTATTTTATGCACCATGCTGTTATGAGATAGTCCTTGTTTGATTTATAGAATGCTCATTGCACTTCACTTAAATCTTTTGAGTATGGCTTTATAGAATGCTTCATGTGCTTCACTTATATCATTTGAAGTTTGGATTGCCTGTTTCCCTTTACATAGAAAACCGCCATTTGTAGAATGCTCTTTTGCTTCACTTATACTAATTAGAGCATGGGCATATCTTTTGTAGAAAGAACTAAACTCTCTTGCTTCACTTATATCTTTTTAGAGAGATGACGGGAATTGGTCATTCACATGGTTAGTCATAAAATCCTACATAAACTTGCAGATCGCTGAATATGATATGTTTGATTCCTTGCAATAGTTTTGCGATATAAAGGTGGTGATATTAGAGTCATGCTAGTGGGTGACTGTGGATTAGTAGAAACACTTGTGTTGAGGTTTGTGATTCCCGTAGCATGCACGTATGGTGAACCGCTTTGTGATGAAGTTGGAGCACAATTTTATTTATTGATTGTCTTCCTTATGAGTGGTGGTCGGGGACGAGCGATGGTCTTTTCCTACCAATCTATCCCCCTAGGAGCATGCACGTAGTACTTTGTTTTCAATGGCTTGTAGATTTTTGCAATAAGTACATGAGTTCTTTATGACTAATGTTGAGTCCATGGATTATACGCACTCTCACCCTTCCATCATTGCTAGCCTCTTCGGTACCGTGCATTGCCCTTTCTCACCTCGAGAGTTGGTGCAAACTTCGCCGGTGCATCCAAACCCCGTGATACGATACGCTCTATCACACATAAACCTCCTTATATCTTCCTCAAAACAGCCACCATACCTACATATCATGGCATTTCCATAGCCATTCCGAGATATATTGCCATGCAACTTCCATCATCATCATATACATGACTTGAGCATTCATTGTCATATTGCTTTGCATGATCGTAAGATAGCTAGCATGATGTTTTCATGACTTGTCCGTTTTTTGATGTCATTGCTATGCTAGATCATTACACATCCCGGTACACCGCCGGAAGCATTCATATAGAGTCATATCTTTGTTCTAGATATTGAGTTGTAAGTAAATAAAAGTGTGATGATCATCATTATTAGAGCATTGCCCTAGTGAGGAAGGATGATGGAGACTATGATTCCCCCACAAGTCGGGATGAGACTCCGGACTTTATGAAAAATAAAAGAGGCCAAAGAAGCCCAAATAAAAAAAAGAGGCCAAAGAAGCACACCAAAAAGAAAAAAAATATAAAAAAATAAAAATAAAAGAAAAAATGAGAGAAAAAGAGAGAAGGGGCAATGTTACTATCCTTTTACCACACTTGTGCTTCAGTGTAGCACCATGTTCTTCGTAGAGAGAGCCTCCTATGCTTTCGCTTTCATATACTAGTGGGAATTTTCATTATAGAACTTGGCTTGTATATTCCGATGATGGGCTTCCTCAAATGCCCGAGGTCTTCATGAGCAAGCAAGTTGGATGCACACCCACTTAGTTTTCAGTTTGAGCTTTCATACATTTATAGCTCTAGTGCATCCGTTGCATGGCAATCCCTACTCACTCACATTGATATCTATTGATGGGCATCTCCACAGCCCATTGATACGCCTAGTTGATGTGAGACTTTCTCCCTTTTTTTCTTCTCCTCATAACCCCCACCATCATATTCTATTCCACCTATAGTGCTATGTCCATGGCTCACGCTCATGTATTGCGTGAAAGTTGAAAAAGATTGAGATTATTAAAGTATGAAACAATTGCTTGGCTTGTCCTCGGGGTTGTGCATGATTAAATACTTTGTGTGATGAAGATAGAGGAACAACTAGACTATATGATTTTGTAGGGATAACTTTCTTTGGCCATGTTGTTTTGAAAAGACATGATTGCTTTATTGGTACGCTCGAAGTATTATTGTTTTTATGTCAAATGATAGACTATTGTTTTGAATCACTCGTGTCTTAATATTGATGCCATGATTAGACTTATGATCAAGATTATGCTAGGTAGCATTCCACATCAAAAATTATCTTTTTTATCATTTACCTACTCAAGGACGAGCAAGAATTAAGCTTGGGGATGCTGATACGTCTCCGTCGTATCTATAATTTTTGATTGTTCCATGCCAATATTCTTCAACTTTCATATACTTTTGGCAACTTTTTATACTATTTTTTGGGACTAACATATTGATCCAGTGCCCAGTGCCAGTTCCTATATGTTGCATGTTTTTTGTTTCGCAGAAACCCAATATCAAACGGAGTCCAAACGGGATAAAAATGGACGGAGATTTTTTTTGGAATATTTATGATTTTTGGGAAGTAAAATCAACGCTAAACGGTGTCCAGGGTGGCCACGAGACAGGGGGGCGCGCCCTCCCCCCCGGGCGCGGCCTGGGCTCTCGTGGGCCACCCGTAAGGCGGTTGACGCTCTTCTTTTGGTGCAAGAAAGATAATTTTATGAGAAAGATCTGGACAAAAGATTCACCCCAATCGGAGTTACGGATCTCAAGATATAAAGGAAAAGGTGAAGGGGTAGAATCTGAGAACGTAGAAACAGAGAGATAGATCCAATCTCGGAGGGGCTGTCTCCCCTCCCGAGCCATGGGAGCCAAGGACCAGAGGGGAAACCCTTCTCCCATCTAGGGAGAAGGTCAAGGAAGAAGAAGAAGGAGGGGGGCTCTCTCCCCCTTGCTTCCGGTGGCGCCGGAACACCGCCGGGGGCCATCATCATCACCGTGATCTTCACCAACACCTCCATCATCTTCACCAACATCTCCATCACGTTCCCCCATCTATATTCAGCGGTCCACTCTCCCACAACCCGTTGTACCCTCTACTTGAACATGGTGCTTTATGCTTCATATTATTTTCCAATGATGTGTTGCCATCCTATGATGTCTGAGTAGATTTCTATTGTCTATCGGTGATTGATGAATTGCTATGATTGGTTTGAGTTGCATGTTTTATTATTGGTGCTGTCCTATGGTGCCCTCCATGTCGCGCAAGTGTGAGGGATTCCCGCTGTAGGGTTTGCAATATGTTTATGATTTGCTTATGGTGGGTTGCGTGAGTGACTGAAACACAAACCCGAGTAAGTAGGTTGTTTGCGTATGGGATAAAAGGGGACTTGATGCTTTAATGCTATGGTTGGGTTTTACCTTAATGAATCTTTAGTAGTTGCGGATGCTTGCTAGAGTTCCAATCATAAGTGCATAGAATTCCAAGTAAGGGATGATATGTTAGCTTATGCCTCTCCCTCAAATAGAATTGCAATAGTGATTACTGGTCTAGTAACGTAGTCAATTGCTTAGGGGCAATTCCACAACTCCTACCACCACTTTTCCACACTCGCTATATTTACTTTATTGCATCTTTATCTAAACAGCCCCTACTTTTTATTTGCGTGCTCTTTATTATCTTGCAAACCTATCCAACAACACCTACAAAGTACCTCTAGTTTCATACTTGTTCTAGGTAAAGCGAACGTTAAGCGTGCGTAGAGTCGTATCAGTGGCCGATAGGATTTGAGAGAGTATTTGTTCTACCTTTAGCTCCTCGTTGGGTTCGACACTCTTACTTATCGAAAGAGGCTACAACTATCCCGTATACTTGCGGGTCATCATTCATGTTGTTATTTTATCATTCTTGGGTGTTTCACAATCATTTTATGGCAACTTTATATCAATTTTTGGGACTAACCTATTGACCCAGTGCTCAGTGCCAGTTGCTGTTTTTTGCTTGTTTCTTACATCACAGGAAATCAATATCAAACGGAGTCCAAACACAACGAAACTTTACAGAGTTTTTTTGGACCAGAAGGAACCCAATGGGCCAGGGCTGCACCTGGGGGGTGCCCCGAGGGGGGCACAACCCACCAGGGCATGCCAGGGGCCCCTGGCGCGCTCATGTGGGTTGTGCCCACCTCAGTGGCCTCCCGCACCCCCTCTTTGCACTATGAATTCTCAAATATTCCAAAACCCTTAGGGGTAGCCCTAGATCAGAAGCTTCGCCGCCGCAAGGCTTTGTATCCACCGAAAACCAATCTAGACCCTGTTCTGGCACCCTGTCGGAGGGGGGAATCATCTCCGGTGGCCATCTTCATCATCCCGGCGGCCACCACAATGAGGAGGGAGTAGTCCACCCTCGGGGCTGAGGGTTTGTACCAGTAGCTATGTGTTGTATCTCTCTCTCTCTCTCGTGTTCTTGATATGGAACGATCTTGATGTAACGTGGGCTTTGTTGACATAGATGAATCATATGGGTATTTCCCCTCTCTATCTTGTTTTGAGTTTTCCCTTTGAAGTTGTCTTATTGGATTGAGTCTTTAAGGATTCGAGAGCACTTAATATGTGTTTTGCATGAGGATATCTGTAGTGACATTGGAGTCTTCAGTATCACTCATCATAAGCGTCCTTTCAAGGTTCATGTTATTTTGCCAAGAATATGTTAAAATCTTTGTTTGGGGAGTGCTAAGTAATTGGGAAGGAAGCTATCTAGGGATTTCTGTAGTTTAAAGGAATTTGAGAGAACAATAAAATTCCTTGTACATTTTGCAATAAAGGAATGATGATTTCTTTGGAAGTGGAGAATTTTGTAAATCATTTCATTTCCCGTAGGAAGAGGGAAATGTTCCCACGTGTCAACCGGGGATTAAATCGAGATTCAAGTTAGTTCTAACATCATTATAGAAAGATACTTTGATATTGGAGACTGGTATTTTTTTAACTTTAATATAGTTGTGTGCATCGTGATGATGCAGAGGCCGGGTGATCCTTCTTTCTCTAAAAACATTTTATAGGAATAATATTTAAATGTTATGTGGATGTTTTCTTTTTTTTTTGAGAAATGCCATGTGGCTCTCTTTCCTTGTGTGAATTACTGTAAATTTCTTATGGTTCAAGGGGATTAACTACTTTGTTTGCAGTTATTTACATAAAACTGTAATGTTATTTCTTGTGTGGTTCAATGATTTTCATTTTTTTGAGACCTAGAGAGGACCTGGACTTCATGCACAATAGGTGGATGGACTTGCATGTTGGAGTCAATGCCTACCATTCGGTGTAAAGGGAAAAGGTAGACTGTCATTTCCCAATCTGAATGTTGATTAGGACTACCACTTGCAAGAAAACAATAAACCCTGACCATAGCATCTTTCTGTTAGATCTATTTTCGAGTCATCATGTTAGTGGTGCTAATTTTAATTTGAAACTTAAGGCAACCCACTTGAGCTACAGCAAAGAGGCGGAAATGATAGTCAAAGTTGAAGAAGAGAATGTGACACCTCGAGTTTGCAAGGGCGCGTGACCTCTCGAGTACGCAATAAGCACAAAGATTAAGAAGATGTTAAGGCGGTGGGTTGGTTGAGTGGGCTTCTCCAACGCTATTCCCTAAAACGGACACACTATCCGTCCGTGGAGCACGTCCGGACGCATTCACGGACAGGACACGGGAGCCGGACATTCAACTTTGTCCCTCAAATAAGCATCAAATCTGGAGATTAAGGTAATAGTTAACATAACACATCCACCTCCGGGTCGCCTCCCAAGCGACTCCGGGGTTTCCCCGCTGCCAACCTCTCAGTGTCGCCTCACCAGACCCCCTCACCGCCACCGCCGCCGCCGCTCGCCACCCCTGCTCGCGCTCCCAAACCCCCATCCCTCCTCCCACCTTACTCCTTCCATGCCCAGATCGATGCAGCGATGCGAATCTGGTAGGTCAGAGTGGTATTTTTGTTGGCCCTAGCGTTTTCTGCCGTCGCTACCGTGTGCATCCTCTACCGGTTGGCACCGAAATGGTTTGGGAGGCGAGATCCTGCAAGTGGCCACCTCCCACGGAAGTTTTCTGGCGCCAGTCAGGCGACATCAAGATCTCCCGCAGACTGTTATGACGGGGCACATGCACGACAACTCGCCCAAGAGGCGTGCGTGTGTGCGTGCTTGGTTCAACAAGCATTGAATCGACGTCTGTGGTTGGCAGAGCGATGGGCTCTTTGTCTATTCTGCCATCACCACGGGAGTGTGACCTGGTGTCCTGTCATCGCCATTGGCAACGTGAAGATCCATTTCCTATGGCTAGTGGCGACCTCCATCCACCTTGGGCCTGCCTTGGCACCTTCATTGCCGCGTTAACCAAGGTGTTGATAGGGGAGTCAAGGCAGTCCTGTTTGAAGAAGACTGGATAGGCTTTGGATGTTCCATCTTGCATGCTCTATCAAGTCAAGAGCCGGTGAAGATTCCAAAGAGCATGCATAGTGGATCGGAGAATTATGTGTGTCGGATGATTGCCGTTTTGCAGTAGTGTTCTCGGTGAGTGGGGGCAGCGACACTAGCAGACTCCGTTCTTGACGGTGCTATTTGAGTTCCGCGTCTCAGTTTCCGGGGTGAAAACCCTAGGTCTGGCCTTTGGTGGTTGTACCTGGCAATGGGGGCTCCCTAGTCGTTTTTCTTGTTGAAGACATTGTCTAGAGATGAGACATTCTCCAGGGTGAAAAATCAAGATCTGACCATGCTGATTAGATCGGACGACGACGGTTTTTGTGCACTGTTAATTTTCTTAAGGCGTGTTTTAGAGAATCTTCTTCGAAATCTAGGTGTCATCACCACTGGTCGTGCTCTTGCTGTTGCGAATCTCTATTTGCTTTGGCGGGGTCTTCGTTTTCTTTGTTCTTCTTCTTTAGTTTTCTTTTGGCTATGTGAATCCTTAATGTTTAGACTTAATCTAAGAATTATGTTGGTGAGAGACTAGGTGTATTTGTTATCATCTTGATATTAATATATTCCCTTTATCAAAAACAATAAGCATCAAATCCGGACAACAAAGGTGGGCCAGGTGGACCTAGAGGACAAAGCACATGGGTTGTGAGGACATGTGCTCCAACTGACAGTGGGCCAAGCGGACCTCCGCATGCTTTTTGGACTCTCGCAAATCAGTTAATTGTTTGCATATTGGAATTTGGTCATGCGGATTCGTCTGTGGACATATACGGGTCTTCATTGGATGGCAAAAGTGGGCAAAAATTGGTCCAGACTACATACATTATGTCCGGTACTTTGATTGGTGAGGTTTGGGGAGATGAAGATCCTCTGCCACCTGATGGTGCTAAACCACATCCCCTACCAATTATATGTGAGAGCAACTGACATGATGTAGCTGTAGAAATATCCCTACGCACAATGAAGTTCAGCAGGCTGAAGTTAATCAACAATGTTAACCAAATCCCCAACCTGAATGATGGTAATGTGATGGAGCCGAAACACAACATGAATGACCACATCATTGGTAACATTGATGCTGATGTGGAGATGCCAGGCACTCCACCCCCATGCAGAACTCTTCACACACCACTGGTTATGCATATGAGATCTGGCTAAGACTGTCTCTGTTTATATATTCGAAACTGCTGTGTGAACGATGTATAGTCGCACGACAGTTGCACGATTCGTAACCTAGCCGTCTGCTGGACTGTGATAATATGCATAGACGACCTGATGTGCGCCGTCGTGCAGAAGTCGTCCGCACATCATCATCTGCATAGCATCACTCTTATCAATTTACTGAACAGTAACCATGTGACAGGTGCTTACTGTAAAATTGTTGATGTGCAGGAAGATGGTGGTATCAGGGGAAAGAGTTTTATTCATATCAGCACCACCTACTCCTCTGAAACCACCGAATTTCTGCTAGAGAAGTTACTGAATTATCCTCTTAGTTTCATGCTGACACTTGCCTTCCTGCCCCTGCCATTACTAACAAGCGCAAGAAAACTATACCTGTTGATGATGCTCTTGTCAAGAGAATGGTAGACTTGCTAAGCTTAATGATGGCTTCGTGAACCCTGCAAGTGCGAAGGCTGTTGAGGCTGCTCTGATTGAACATCTGAGATCTGCTGCTCTGTAATGAACACTATCAGTATATGGTCTATTTGCATTTACCAGTGTCTCTCATTCTGCCTGCTTGAGTATCTGTTTTTTACTATGCAATCCTACCTATGATCAGCACAACCCATACTCGGTTTTCTATTGCTCCTTCTGGTATAGTATTTCTAGCCAGATACAACACATGCTCCACTATTTTTTGCAATGAATAGAAATTGGAATCCGAGGGGCATTAACTCCAGGATAGATGGGATGATATCAGGTTTAAAAAAATGAGAGCAACTGCAACATCATCTGCTTTCAGGAAACCAAAAGAGAACTATTTGATCATGCATATATCAGGAACTTTTGTCCCAGGAGACTTGGGACAATTGGTTTGCTTTTTCACCCTCTGTAGGGGCTTCTGGTGGTTTGATCATTATTTGGAATGGATCAATGCTTACAGAGTTATAGGAACAATTATTTCCCAGTCATGCTTTCAGATCATAGTGCAATTTAAGTGTAATATCAGCAACACAGTATGGTATCTTACCAATGTTTATGGCCCTAATAGTACTGAAGGAAAAACTGAATTTTATGACTGAGTATTTAATTTGGATACCTCCAATATGGACAACTGGATTATTATGGGTGACTTTAACTACTACATCAGAGGGCCTGAAAACAGAAACAGAGCTGGAGGCGACCACCTTAGTATGCTCTATTTCAACTCTGTCATCCAGCATCATGATTTAGTTGAAATTCCCCTAAATGGGAGATCTTTCACTTGAAGCAACATGCAAGACAATCCTTTGTTGGAGAAACTTGACTGGGTATTCACATTCCCTGCTTGGACCTCAATCTTCTCTAACACTTACGCTATCCCTATGGCTAGAATCACATCTGATCATGTGCCTATCAAAATTCAAGTTGACAATAAAATTCATAAATCCCTAATTTTTAGATTCGAGGAATTTTGGGTGGAGTTTGAGGGATTTTTGCAGGTGGTAGAGAATGCTTGGCATAATTAGCGTGCTGGCCAGCGTGTCGGCTGTAAATTGGCAGCAGTATTGTCGTTCACATAGCAGTCCTCATCAGAAAATAGATCATAAAAAAATAAAAACAGACACATCATACTAATTTAGTATCAGGCAGAGATCGCCAAAATGAAAGTTCATAGTAGGTTCTATTGGTAGATGGCAAAGCAAAATGCGTCAAGGTCAAAAATAAAGGTCTTAACTTCATGAACAGGGTAGTGCAAATGATAAGCAACGCCAAATAAATAAGACGTGACAACCTATGTTCTACCTCTTATACATTTTGGCAGATTAGTTTGAACTGCCAAAACATCTTATATTCATGAATGGAAGGGGTATTACCCTGTTGTCACAACAGTTCGCTCAACAAATTACACCAACAACTAGAATGGCACGCCCAGAAATATACCAGGATTCAATTAGCCAACAAACCTGTAATGCACAGATATGCTTAGAACAGACACGATGTTGCCAACCATTCAAATGACTCAAAGCACATGGCAAAAAAAAAAAAAAAACTCTTGTACGGGTTCAACAAGGAATTCAAGATACAATATATTAAAGGTTCCAGAACCCAAACATTATCTAGGGCAAAACATCATCCAAGGTAATCGTCTAAATAACAACGCTCCTTAAGATTCTGGAAATGGACCAACACAGTAGTAGCAAAGCTATGCGGCAACTTTGTGAAGCAGCTTATCGTTTCTTGGAGACACCAACAGTCTTTCCTCTCCTGCCGGTAGTCTTGGTGTGCTGACCACGGACACGCACGCCCCAGTAGTGACGCAGACCACGATGGTTCCTGGAAAAGAGCAGGGTTTCAAGCATAAGTGATCTCTCCTAAATATACGCACTAGGACAATGCTACTGCAACAGTGAAGTTTTAAGGAATCGGGCATCAGCACATCTCTTGGAAACAAAGCATTGATATACAGAACAGCTGGGTCACATACAAGGTACACTAGAAGGGTACACATGAATACATTGACAGTCATCAATACCAGATTGCAAGACATAACAATTATGAATCTAAGCAAGTCAACAAGGGCATAGGGCAGAATATAAAATCTAGATACAAGTAATAGACAAACTAGCTCCAACAGATTGACTGAATTGAATAACCTAGAGCTGGCAGAAGATCCAGGTAATAACCATTCATACAAGCTAACATGCTGTATTTCTGTAGAAAGAAGCAACAACTGGCTATATAAAAAAAGCTAGTCCAAATTTGTATGCAGACTAGCAGAGGCACCGGAACGGCACGTCAGACACCAATTGTCCTCCTCATAGTGCCAGCAACACAATCACAAACTAAAATAAATCAAAAAAAAAAAAGCACAGAAGCACATGTTCTCTCAGACAAATGCCTCGATTGTCCACATGGTTTAATAGAATGGATTACATCAGACTCGTCATCTGTTTTCATCATCACAGAGAACTAAGAACTACAAATTAGAAAGGCAGGTGTGAAAAAAAAAGTGTTTTCAACAGAGCAAAAGTCCTAACATGTTCTCTCAGACAAATGCCTCATTTTGTCCCCATGGTTTAATGGAATGGATTGGATCGGACATCTAATCAGTGTTGATCATCACTGAGAACAAAAGAACCAAATGATTGATGTAAACGGGGGTATAGTAACAGGAAGCTCCTGGTATGAGAGCAGCCAGTGTCGCAAAAACCCGTTTCCTTCTCACTGTTAGCCAATCTAACGACAAACAAGACCATGAAAGAAGACCAAGCATCAGATACCTCATGGCATCCCTAATAACCCTATCCAAACAAAATTCAGTTCAGTGCTAAGATATGTATGGACAAGTTGAATGCAAAAGCCATCTCAAAGAATGGCTTGTGCCAGAATCTTGGCCCAAAGATATCTCGGCAACATACAGCGCTGATTTACACTATTAAGAAGCGCACCAGAGACTCTAATTTATTGCCTTCATAAGTTTGAGATTGAATCAAATGAAAAACAAGAAACAGAAACTACTGAGCATTACTTGCAACCCAGACATTTCAGACATGCTAGTGTTTAGGAGATTCAACTTCCAGCAGAAAACTAAGTCAATCAACAACCCTAGCTAATAATAGCAAATTAAACTGTACACTACCAGGCAAGACACAAATATGTGAAGTGCAAGCATCATCAGTAGTTGAATCTAACACAAAGTCATACAACAACAAATAGCAAGGGGCAAAAAGAAAAGGAGGGAACGGCGAGGTTATACCTGATCTTCTTGAGCCTCTCAAGGTCATCCCTGAGCTTCATGTCAACGGCGTTGGAGACGACCTGGGAGGCTGGGAGAACCTGCCGTCCTTGTAGTCCTTCTTCCTGTTGAGGAACCAGTCCGGCACCTTGAACTGGCGTGGGTTGTGCACCACCGCCATCAGACGGTCCATCTCCTCCGCGGAAAGCTCTCCAGCCCTGCACACCACCACAGAACGCAGCGCACGGCTCAGGCCCCCACCCACGAACATATATCCATGCTAATATGCTAGTATCAAGTAGAATTCAATGCGCGCAAACTGGACAATGCCGCAAGATGATGAGATAATAGCAAGATAGGATCCTAACTTTGGCATCACAAATGGAGCTAATCACTAGAATAGATCACTAATTCCGAATACTTGACCTGCATGCAATGCAACTAGTTAAATTAAAGCCAAGTGCTGATGCCAAAACAACAAAAACATTCAACCTGACAAGAGTATGCATAATTAATGCGAGAAAGATGGCCAGTCACCAGATCATATCCATTAAGCGAAAAACATTGCTCACAAGTAAAATGATCAACGTACGGATGATTCATCAAAGCTTAAAACGCAGAGTAACTAGATGTTCCTTGAGTAGCTTATCGAAACGAACATAACACTCTGTCCCACCACGGCGAGATCTGGCGAGAAAGGGGGTTCCTCACCTCTTGTTCATGTCGATGTCGGCCTTCTTGCAGACGATGTTGGAGAAGCGGCGGCCCACACCCTTGATGGAGGTGAGCGCGAACATGATCTTCTGCTTACCGTCGACGTTGGTGTTGAGCACACGCAGGATGTGCTGGAACTCCTCACCCGCGATCAGCGACTGCGGCCGAACAAGAATCAGCACACGAGGTGGGATCCGCGAGAGGAGGAGGAGGGCGGAGATGGCGGGGGGAGAGGCTTACCATGGCTGCAGTCGGCGGCGGCTGGGGCGCGAGGGGGCTGGAGGGGGAGGAGGTTGGCGTTAGAGCGTCTGAGGTTTAGGTTTTGGAGGCGGGGACGGGGACGAATCGCTACACATACTAAGGGCATCTCCAGCCGCGCCCACAGGAAGGCCTCCCCAGGCGTTTTTTTGCGCTGGCGCCGAAAAAACGGCCCAGTCGCGCCCCAGGAGTCCGATTTTCGCTGGCTTGGACCGAAAACAGCGCCGGCGGACCCAGCCCGAACCCGGCGCGCTGGGGGCGCCCGGGGGCGCCGGGCGAACTGTTTTGGCGCGAAAAAGCCGCGGGTCCGCCGTGTCAGCGACACGGCTCTCTTCTCGGCTCTTCGTCGTCCGCATCACCTCGTTTCCCGCGGCGAATCAATGCCAAAGCTGCCGCGCGCTGCCGCGCCGGTCAGCCTGCGCCATTGATGCCTCACGGGCGGCGCAGTGAAGACCGGACGACGCGCGTCCCTCGCCCTCCCTCGCCCGCCACGCGTACACACGGTGACACGCGCGTGGGCGGCGCCTCGGCCTATATATTGTTGGGGAACGTAGCATAAATTCAAAAATTTCCTACGTGTCACCAAGATCTATCTATGAAGAAACCAGCAACGAGGGGAAGAAGAGTGCATCTACATACCCTTGTAGATCGCTAAGCGGAAGCGTTCAATGGAACGGGGTTGATGGAGTCGTACTCGCCGTGATTCAGATCACCGATGACCTAGTGCCGAACGGACAGCACCTCCGCGTTCAACACACGTACGGAGCGGATGACGTCTCCTCCTTCTTGATCCAGCAAGGGGGAAGGAGAGGTTGATGAAGATCCAGCAGCACGACGGCGTGGTGGTGGATGCAGCAGAACTCCGGCAGGGCTTCGCTAAGCAACTACGGGAGAAGGAGGAGGTGTTGCAGGGAGGAGGGAGGCGCCAGGGCTTATTGGTGCAGCCACCCCTCCCTCCCCTCCCTTTATATAGGCGCAAGAGAGGGGGGAGGGCGCAGCCTTGCCCCTTCCTCCAAGGAAGGGGTGCGGCCAAGAGGGGGAGGAGTCCATCCTCCCCAAGGCACCTCAGAGGTGCCTTCCCCTCTTTGGACTCTCCCCTCTCCAAGTCTCCTTGGCGCATGGGCCTCTTGGGGATGGTGCCCTTGGCCCATATGGGCCAAGGCGCACCCCCTACAGCCCATGTGGCCCCCCGGGGCAGGTGGACCCCCCCGGTGGACCCCCGGACCCCTTTCGGCACTCCCGGTACAATACCAATAAAGTGCGAAACTTTTACGGCGACCAAAATAAGACTTCCTATATATAAATCTTTATCTCCGGACCATTCCGGAACTCCTCGTGACGTCCGGGATCTCATCCGGGACTCCGAACAACATTCGGTTTGCTGCATACTCATATTCATACAACCCTAGCGTCACCGAACCTTAAGTGTGTAGACCCTACGGGTTCGGGAGACATGCAAACATGACCGAGACGGCTCTCGGGCAATAACCAACAGCGGGATCTGGATACCCATGTTGGCTCCCACATGTTCCACGATGATTTCATCGGATGAACCACGATGTCGAGGATTCGATCAACCCCGTATGCAATTCCCTTTGTCAATCGGTACGTTACTTGCCCGAGACTCGATCATCGGTATCCCAATACCTCGTTCAGTCTCGTTACCGGCAAGTCACTTTACTCGTACCGTAATGCATGATCCCGTGACCAACCACTTGGTCACTTTGAGCTCATTATGATGATGCATTACCGAGTGGGCCCAGAGATACCTCTCCGTCATACGGAGTGACAAATCCCAGTCTTGATTCGTGCCAACCCAACAGACACTTTCGGAGATACCTGTAGTGCACCTTTATAGCCACCCAGTTACGTTGTGACGTTTGGTACACCCAAAGCACTCTTACGGTATCCGGGAGTTACACGATCTCATGGTCTAAGGAAGAGATACTTGACATTGAAAAAGCTCTAGCAAAACGAACTACACGATCTTGTGCTATGCTTAGGATTGGGTCTTGTCCATCACATCATTCTCCTAATGATGTGATCCCGTTATCAATGACATCGAATGTCCATGGTTAGGAAACCGTAACCATCTATTGATCAACGAGCTAGTCAACTAGAGGCTTACTAGGGACATGGTGTTGTCTATGTACCCACACATGATGTATCTGAGTTTCCTATCAATACAATTATAGCATGAATAACAAACGATTATCATGAACAAGGAAATATAATAATAACTAATTTATTATTGCCTCTAGGGCATATTTCCAACAGTCTCCCACTTGCACTAGAGTCAATAATCTAGTTCACATCGCCATGTGATTAACACTGACAGGTCACATCGCCATGTGACCAACATCCAAAGAGTTTACTAGTGTCATTAAACTAGTTCACATCATCATGTGATTAAGACTCAATGAGTTCTGGGGTTTGATCATGTTCTGCTTGTGAGAGAGGTTTTAGTCAACGGGTCTGCAACATTCAGATCCGTGTGTACTTTGCAAATCTCTATGTTGTATTGTAAATGCTGCTTCCACGCTCCACTTGGAGCTATTCCAAATGGTTACTCCACTATACGTATCCGGTTTGCTACTCAGAGTCACTCGGATAGGTGTTAAAGCTTGCATCGACGTAACCCTTTACGCCGAACTCTTTATCACCTCCATAATCGAGAAACATGTCCTTATTTGTTATAAGGACAATTTTGACCGCTGTCTAATGATCCATTCCTGGATCATTCTTGTACCCCTTGACTGACTCATGGCAAGGCACACTTCCGGTGCGGTACACAACATAGCATACTATAGAGCCTACGTCTGAAGCATAGGGGACGACATTCGTCCTTTCTCTCTCTTCTGCCATGGTCGAGCTTTAAGTTTGAACTTCATACCTTACATCTCAGGCAAGAACTCCTTCTATGACTGATCCATCTTGAACACCTTCAAGATCATGTCAAGGCATATGCTCATTTGAAAGTACCATTAAGCATTTTTGATCTATCCTCATAGATCTTGATGCTCGATGTTCAAGTAGCTTAATCCAGGTTTTCTATTGAAAAACACCTTTCAAATAGCCCTATATGCTTTCCAGAAAATCTACATCATTTCTGATCAACAATATGTCAACAACATATACTTATCAGAATTTCTATAGTGCTCCCACTCACTTATTTCGAAATACAAGTTTCTCATAAACTTTGTATAAACCCAAAATCTTTGATCATCTTATCAAAGTGCATATTCCAACTCCGAGATGCTTACTCCAGTCCATGGAAGGATTGCTGGAGCTAGCATACCTGTTAGCATCCTTAGGATCGACAAAACCTTTCTGATTGTATCACATACAACCTTTCCTTACGAAAACTGGTAAGGAAACTCATTTTGACATCCATCTGCCAGATTTCATAAATGCAGCTAATGCTAACATGATTCCGACGGACTTTAAGCATCGCTACGGATGAGAAAATCTCATCGTAGTCAACTCCTTGAACTTGTGAAAAACTCTTCGCCACAAGTCGAGCTTCATAGACGGTGACATTACCGTCCATGTCCGTCTTCTTCTTAAAGATCCATTTATCTCAATGGCTTGCCGATTAACGGGCAAGTCCACCAAAGTCCATGCTTTGTTCTGATACATGGATCCTATCTCGGATTTCATGGTTTCTAACCATTTGTCGGAATTTGGGCCCACCATCGCTTCTCCATAGCTCGTAGGTTCATTGTTGTCTAGCAACATGACCTTCAAGACAGGATCACCGTACCACTCTGAAGCAGTACGCGTCCTTGTCGTCCTACGAGGTTCGGTAGTGACTTGATCCGAAGCTTTATGATCAATATCATAAGCTTCCACTTCAATTGGTGTAGGTGCCACGGGAACAACTTCCTGTGCCCTGCTACACACTGGTTGAAGTGATGGTTCAATAACCTCATCAAGTCTCCACTATCCTCCCACTCAATTCTCGAGACAAACCTTTCCTCGAGAAAGGACCCGATTCAAGAAACAATCCCTATTGCTTTCGGATCTGAATTAGGAGGTATACCCAACTGTTTTGGGTGTCTTATGAAGATGCATTTTATCCGCTTTGGGTTCGAGCTTATCAACCTGAAACTTTTTCACATAAGCGTCGCAGCCCCAAACTTTTAAGAAACGACAACTTAGGTTTCTCCAAACCATAATTCAAATGGTGTCGTCTCAACGGAATTACGTGGTGCCCTATTTAAAGTGAATGTGGTTGTCTCTAATGCCTAACCCATAAACGATAGTGGTAATTCGATAAGAGACACCATGGTACGCACCATATCCAATAGTGTGCAACTATGATGTTCGGACACACCATCACACTATGGTGTTCCAGGCGGTATTAATTGTGAAACAATTTCCACAATGTCTTAATTGCGTGCCAAAGCTTGTAACTCAGATACTCATCTCTATGATCATATCAAACACATTTTATCCTCTTGTCACAATGATCTTCAACTTCACTCTGAAATTACTTGAACCATTCAATAATTCAGACTTGTGTTTCATCAAGTAAATATACTCAACATCTACTTGAATCATCTGTGAAGTAAGAACATAATGATATTCACTGCATGCCTCAGCACTCATTGGACTGCTCACATCAAAATGTGTTACTTCCAACAAGTTGCTATCTTGTTCCATCTTACTGAAAACGAGGCTTTTCAGTCATATTGCCCATGTGGTAAGATTTGCATATCTCAAGTGATTCAAAATCAAGTGAGTCCAAACGATCCATCTGCATGGAGTTTCTTCATGCGTATACACCAATAGACATGGTTCGCATGTCTCAAACTTTTCAAAAACGAGTGAGTCCAAAGATCCATCAACATGGAGCTTCTTCATGCGTTTTATACCAATATGACTTACATGGCAGTGCCACAAGTAAGTGGTACTATCATTACTATCTTATATCTTTTGGCATGAAAATGTGTATCACTACGATCGAGATTCAATAAACCATTCCTTTAGGTGCAAGACCACTGAAGGTATTATTCAAATAAATAGAGTAACCATTATTCTCCTTAAATGAATAACCGTATTGCAACAGACATAATCCAATCATGTCTATGCTCAACGCAAACACCAATCTCGATGGTAGAGGGAGCGTGCGATGCTTGATCACCTTTAGCTAGTCTCCGTTTATTCCGTAGCTCTTTTATTTCGAGTTACTAACACTTAGCAACTGAACCGGTATCTTAATACCCTGGTGCTACTAGGAGTACTAGTAAAGTACACATTAACATAATGTATATCCAATATCCTTCTATCGACTTTGCCAGCCTTCTCATCTACCAAGTATCTAGGGTAATTCTGCTCCAGTGGTTGTTCCCCTTATTACAGAAGCACTTAGTCTCGGGTTTGGGTTCAACCTTGGGTTTCTTCACTAGAGCAGCAGCTGATTTGCCATTTCATGAAGTATCCCTTCTTGCCCTTGCCCTTCTTGAAACTAGTGGTTTCACCAACCATCAATAATTGATGCTCTTTCTTGATTTCTACTTTCGCGATGTCAAACAACGCGAATACCTCAAGGATCATCATCTCTATCCTTGATATGTTATAGTTCATCACGAAGCTCTAGCAGCTTGGTGGCAATGACTTTGGAGAAACATCACCATCTCATCTGGAAGATCAACTCCCACTCGATTAAAGTGATTGTTGTACTCAGACCATCTGAGCACAAGCTCAACGATTGAGGTTTTCTCCCTTAGTTTGCAGGCTAAGAAAAATCGTCGGAGGTCTCATACCTCTTGACGTGGGCACGAGCCTGAAATCCCAATTTCAGCGCTCGAAAGATCTCATATGTTCCGCGACGTTTCGAAAACGTCTTTGGTGCCTCTACTTAAACCATTTAACTGAACTATCACGTAGTTATCAAAACGTGTATGTTCGATGTTCGAAACATCCACAAACGACGTTTGTGGTTCAGCACACTGAGCAGTGCATTAAGGACATAAGCTTTCTACTGTCCGCATAATCGCTACTGTCAACTTTCAACTATATTTTCTCTAGGAACATATCTAAACAGTGGAACTAAAGCGTGAGCTTACGACATAATTTGCAAAGATATTTTGACTATGTTCAGGATAATTAAGTTCATCTTATGAACTCCCACTCAGATAGACATCCCTCTAGTCATCTAAGTGGTTACATGATCCGAGTCAACTAGGTCGTGTCCGATCATCACGTGAGACGGACTAGTCATCATCGGTGAACATCTTCATGTTGATCGTATCTGCTATACGACTCATGCTCGACCTTTCGGTCTCTGTGTTCCGAGGCCATGTCTGTACATGCTAGGCTCGTCAAGTTAACCCTAAGTGTTTCGCGTGTGTAAACCTGTCTTACACCCGTTGTATGTGAATGTAAGAATCCATCACACCTGATCATCACGTGGTGCTTAGAAGCGACGAACTTTAGCAACGATGCACAGTTAGGGGAGAACACTTCTTGAAATTGTTGTAAGGGATCATCTTATTTACTACCGTCGTTCTAAGTAAACAAGATGCATAAACATGATAAACATCACATGCAATCAAATAGTGACATGATATGGCCAATATCATTTTGCTCCTTTTGATCTCCATCTTCGGGGCTCCATGATCATCATCGTCACCGGCATGACACCATGATCTCCATCATCATGAACTCCATCATCGTGTCTTCATGAAGTTGTCTCGCCAACTATTACTTCTACTACTATGGCTACCGGTTAGCAATAAAGTAAAGTAATTACATGGTGTTGTTCAATGACACGCAGGTCATACAATAAATAAGGACAACTCCTATGGCTCCTGCCGGTTGTCATACTCATCGACATGCAAGTCGTGATTCCTATTACAAGAACATGATCAATCTCATACACCACATATCATTCATCACATTCTTCTTGGCCATATCACATCACAAAGCATACCCTGCAAAAACAAGTTAGACGTCCTCTAATTGTTGTTTGCATGTTTTACGTGGCTGCTATGGGTTTCTAGCAAGAACGTTTCTTACCTACGCAAAACCACAACGTGATATGCCAATTGCTATTTACCCTTCATAAGGACCCTTTTCATCGAATCCGTGCCGACTAAAGTGGGAGAGACTGGCACCCGCTAGCCACCTTATGCACCAAGTGCATGTCAGTCGGTGGAACCTGTCTCACGTAAGAGTACGTGTAAGGTCGGTCCGGGCCGCTTCATCCCACAATACCGTCGAAATAAGATTGGACTAGTAACGGTAAGCATATTGAACAACATCAACGCCCACAACTACTTTGTGTTCTACTCGAGCAAAGAATCTACGCAATATACCTAGCTCATGATGCCACTGTTGGGGAACGTAGCATAAATTCAAAAATTTCCTACGTGTCACCAAGATCTATCTATGGAGAAACCAGCAACGAGGGGAAGGAGAGTGCATCTACATACCCTTGTAGATCGCTAAGCGGAAGCGTTCAATGGAACGGGGTTGATGGAGTCGTACTCGCCGTGATTCAGATTACCGATGACCTAGTGCCGAACGGACAACACCTCCGCGTTCAACACACGTACGGAGCGGATGACGTCTCCTCCTTCTTGATCCAGCAAGGGGGAAGGAGAGGTTGATGAAGATCCAGCAGCACGACGGCGTGGTGGTGGATGCAGCAGAACTCCGGCAGGGCTTCGCTAAGCAACTACGGGAGGAGGAGGAGGTGTTGCAGGGAGGAGGGAGGCGCCAGGGCTTATTGGTGCGGCCACCCCTCCCTCCCCTCCCTTTATATAGGCGCAAGAGAGGGGGGGAGGGCGCAGCCTTGCCCCTTCCTCCAAGGAAGGGGTGCGGCCAAGAGGGGGGAGGAGTCCATCCTCCCCAAGGCACCTCGGAGGTGCCTTCCCCTCTTTGGACTCTCCCCTCTCCAAGTCTCCTTGGCGCATGGGCCTCTTGGGGCTGGTGCCCTTGGCCCATATGGGCCAAGGCGCACCCCCTACAGCCCATGTGGCCCCCCGGGGCAGGTGTACCCCCCCGGTGGACCCCCGGACCCCTTTCGGCACTCCCGGTACAATACCGATAAAGTGCGAAACTTTTCCGGCGATCAAAATAAGACTTTCTATATATAAATCTTTACCTCCGGACCATTCCGGAACTCCTCGTGACGTCTAGGATCTCATTCGGGACTCCGAACAACATTCGGTTTGCTGCATACTCATATTCACACAACCCTAGCGTCACCGAACCTTAAGTGTGTAGACCCTACGGGTTCGGGAGACATGCAGACATGACCGAGACGGCTCTCGGGCAATAACCAACAGCGGGATCTGGATACCCATGTTGGCTCCCACATGTTCCACGATGATTTCATTGGATGAACCACAATGTCGAGGATTCGATCAACCCCGTATGCAATTCCCTTTGTCAATCGGTACGTAACTTGCCCGAGACTCGATCATCGGTATCCCAATACCTCGTTCACTCTCGTTACCGGCAAGTCACTTTACTCATACCGTAATGCATGATCCCGTGACCAACCACTTGGTCACTTTGAGCTCATTATGATGATGCATTACCGAGTGGGCCCAGAGATACCTCTCCGTCATACGGAGTGACAAATCCCAGTCTTGATTCGTGCCAACCCAACAGACACTTTCGGAGATACCTGTAGTGCACCTTTATAGCCACCCAGTTACGTTGTGACGTTTGGTACACCCAAAGCACTCTTACGGTATCTGGGAGTTACACGATCTCATGGTCTAAGGAAGAGATACTTGACATTGAAAAAGCTCTAGCAAAACGAACTACACGATCTTGTGCTATGCTTAGGATTGGGTCTTGTCCATCACATCATTCTCCTAATGATGTGATCCCGTTATCAATGACATCCAATGTCCATGGTTAGGAAACCGTAACCATCTATTGATCAACGAGCTAGTCAACTAGAGGCTTACTAGGGACATGGTGTTGTCTATGTACCCACACATGATGTATCTGAGTTTCCTATCAATACAATTATAGCATGGATAACAAACGATTATCATGAACAAGGAAATATAACAATAACTAATTTATTATTGCCTCTAGGGCATATTTCCAACATATATGCCGCACCCCGACACACTCGTCGGCTCGCACACTCTCCCGCCGTCATCGTTCCTCCCTCTCCTGTCCTCTCTTTCGCCGTCTCCAGTTCACACCCATGGCCGAGCGCTTCCCAGGCGACGGCGCGGCGGCGAACGGCTTCGGCCGCCGCCATCTTCATGAAGACGAGGCTCGCCTCCTTTACGAAGCCGAGTACCCGGTCCCGCCGGAGATGCGGGTGCTGGGGGCGTGGAGGATCAGCGTGGGCGGCGTGCCGGTGGCCCCGGTACCCACCGGCGCGGCGCGGCGTGCGGAGATCGCACGAATCCGCTCGAACCTGCCGCGTGCGGCGAGGGAGGGGCCAAGGTACGTCCCCGACAGCTCGCTCTGGGAACCGTACTTCCGCCGCCGTCACGCCCAGCAGCTCGAGGCCACCAACGGCGTCGTGCCCTCCGGCAGGCTCAACGCCGCCGGCCGGCGTCGGTGGTGGGGCGTGCCCGGGCGCACGTTGGAGGCTGTCCTCGAGTACATCGAGGGCGGCAACACGCCGCGCCTCGAGTACCCCGATCCCCCTTCCTTCTCACGCCGCCGGGGAAGCTCCTGGACCCCGAGGCGCATGGAGACCGGGGGGTCCTCCTCCTCGTCCGGCGGCTCGCCCTGCCTCCGCACCGTCAAGCCGGAGCCCCAGGGTACGCCGGTCAACGCGCGCACCCGCAGTTCCGGCGTCCACATCGGCGCCAACGCCCCGCCACCCACCGGCCGCTTCGTCCTCGTCGAGCCCAAGCCGGAGCCGGGCCTCCCCGCGGAGTACGAGGAGATAGTCTGGCGCGGCTTCTCCGACGAGGACGCCATGCGGTGGGCGCGGGAGGACTACCTCCGCGACGAGACGGTCCGGCAGCGCCGGGCCCTGGAGGAGATCGCCGCCCGCAAGCGTGGGCGCGAGGACGAGCACGGCGTCGTGGTCCTCGACAGCGACGCCGCCGCCGCCGCCCCCGCCCCCGGACCGTCCAACCCGCCGCGCCAACCGGGGGAGGGATGCAGCAGGGACGGCGGAGGCGTAGGTGGGGGCGGCGACGACGACGACGACGACGACGACGACTACACGCGGTTCTACAGCCTCCTCGGCATGTAGAACCGCGTGGGCGTGCGACGAGGCGGGCGGCGAGGGAGACGGCGGGGGTAGCCCGTGGTAGTTTCTTTTCTTTTTTTAAAATATGTTTAAGTTTGGATGAAATATGTTTAAATTTAAGTTTGAACTCGCCGCTGTTTGTGTTAAAATTGAGTCGTTTTGGACTTCTTTGACTACCCGTGGGCGCCGCGACTGGGGGGCAACACGCCCTTAATGCGCGGGTTAGCGCCGGTGCGCCCCCAGGGGGCGATTTTTTGCTCCTGCTGGGGGGCCAACGGCTGGAGATGCCCTAAGCTCCGGGGCCTCTGGTGCATCGAGGTGGTTTAAGGCGGTACGTGGGCCCTATTTTGGGTATGGTCGGTTGTAAACGGGCTTTTGACTGAGGCCTCATTTACCCTAGCTGTCTCTGGCTCCTCGCGTTCTACCTCTGCCGTTTCCTCTCGCGATTGCATAGGCGGCGGCGGCGGCCGTGGGGGCTTGCCTTTTCTTCGACTGGCAGAGGAGGACGGCGGTGTTCATGCTGTTGTGTGTGCTGTCGCCGGAGTTTTCTTTCTCGCATCGGCCTCTCTGATCTGCTGGGTGTGTGGAGGCATGGAGGGCAGTGGCTGGTCCCTGTGCCGTGTTGAAGGTAGCGATTTTTTCTTTTTCCTCTTTTAGTTTCTTTGTTGCTGATTATTCCATTGCTTCTGTAATAATGTTGTGTACTTGGGGGGGGGGGTGGCTGTGGATGTGATTTTTTTAGGGAAGGGGGTTGGATTTTGTGCGGGGAGAGGGTGCCGGTGGTCTGTTGGTTCGATGTTTTGTTCCATGTGGGGATTGCGAGGCTGTTTTGGTGTTGTGGATGAGCAATATGTGGATTCGTAGGTTTGTCGTCACGCCCCGTGTCCTCTTTGCTGCTCGAATTTGCTCTGCGTTGGCAAAGAGAAAGAAAGAAAGAAGAGAGAGAGAGAGGGAGGGGAAGAAAGAGGGCTGATTTGTGGGAGGCGATGAAGGCTTCAGTGGTCGTTGGAGAGGGGGTACCGGCTTTTGGGTGGCATGCCGCCATTTTGTCCATGCTCTGCTGCTGATCTGGGACCGCCTCTTGTGTGGTTGATGGATGGAGTCTCTCTCTGTGCCTTGTCCTAAGTGGTCTGCGAGACGGCCAACACACATGTCTTTTGTTGCTTCTCGCAATCGCCACACATCCTCTTCCTGCCACCCTGCTGCTCTTCCCGCGCTCCCGCTTTCTTGTGCTCTCCTGCGCCACCATGGAAAGAGAGTGAGCAGGTTGCGACGAGGTCAGAATCCTTGTTGCTGATGTTCATATGCAGGAGTAAATCATGTAGTTTTGATTGGTCAATGCCTATGAATGTTCATCTGCAATGAAGAATCATGCTCATATCTGTTGTAGGCCAGTGATTGTTCTCATTCAGTTATGTTCTTCTCTCTGGCAATGTCTTTTTACAAATTGCAATGATAGTTGAGGTGTTGCATACACTAGGATATAATGCTTAATGTTTCTTTTTTTCAGAGTTTCAGTTAGTAGACTGCAACCTTGAATGTTGCATAATAATGCTTAATTTTTTTTTGGAAAAAAAGTGCTACTGAATATTTTTGTGCCAATGAACTTGTAATCTAAATATTAACTATTAATAGATAGTACGTGGATAAACCATAATTCAGAACTACTAGGCAATTTATATTAGTGATGTTTTCCTTTAAACGTTGTGAATGAATTAGATATAACAATAGGTGGGTGGCCTGGTGTTGGACTTGCCATGTCGAATTCTAAAAATACAGACTTAATCTGTAAGGGGAGTAGTTTAGAAGAAATTTTTGTTGGCTCGATCAAGTTCTGATGTGCTTATTCACATATTTATTTCCTTGCTTTGCAGGGCAAGTGTTCAAGTCTAGGAGTTGTCTACAAGTCTGCAGCTATGTTGAATGACCAATTTCACGACATTGTTGTGTTTCCAAACCACAAATCTGACCTCTCATAGCATATATTCTTTTACTAGCAGTATCTCCCTATTGTAGTCAATGAGCTGCCATACCAGTCCATGTTGCTGCCAGCTTCAAGCTTTTCCGAAAATTCACTATCATATACTTTCTGATATCTTCTATAATGCTCTATTCATGTAAGTGTACTTGCCCTTTTGTGTCTTGCAGATATGCGGATCTGTACATTACTTAGATGATGGTTTTTGTTCCGTTTTATAAAAGAATTGGCAAAGAAATCATCATGGTCAACATTGTTTTGATTTTTGGTATGGATGTACTGATTACATTGCATATTGTGGAGTCATATGTTCAAGGATCGGAGGAGTCTTCTTCTACATGATTACTGCTTTTGTGGCGGTTTTTTTGTTTAATCTATTGAAAAGTTTGTCAGTTCTCTCAACTTCTCATCCAGCAGGCAATTCTCAGCTGGTAAGTACTGCATATTCACCTTAATCTCTTATCTCTTACTTAGGTACTAGCAAATTATGCATGAAACCATTACCATTATGAATGATTTCGAATGAGCACCTTAAAGTTTAGGGTGTGTGCTTAGGTACTATTAATCTAGCCATTGACTGTTGTAGTTTTTTTGTTCGGATATATGGTATTTGGCAACATCACCTCATTTAGTTTTCATACAGAAACATTGTGTTTCATACTCCCATTCCATGTTTTATGGATATATAATCTGATTGTTTGTTTTCTACAGAAGCTTGTTGTAGTATGGATTTATTAGCTACTGAATTGGGCATTGTGAGCTGTTGATTGACTAAAGAGGCAGCCCTCAGAAGATTTTTGATTATTTCTCCAATAAGTGAATTCCTTCGAGCAACAGTAGTTATTTTCGGGATTTATTTGATGGATGATCTAGATTGTCTCCCTATCTATTTTCTTGCTTGGTATGACTGGAATTCGGAAGAGGCGTGCGCCCGTGAAACTGTTTGTGTCAGTGTGTGCTTGCGCGTGCATTCATTCCTGTTAGATCCTTTAAGCCTCTAAGCTCCTTTGATTGCTTTGTGCAATGTCGATCTTAGTATTTGTCCTGTTGAGGTGTTGATTCCAATGTTCGCGTCATTCTTGGCATGGTTTTATTTTCATAGATGGTCGTCGTTTTTCTTGAACAAAGTAATGGATTTAAAATGCCTGGAAAAAGTATTTAGTGCTGCATTGTCTCCAATTACAACGACGCATATGCTCATTGCTACCAGAAGTGCAGATGTTCAGGTCTGTTTGTGTGATATTGCTTCCGGAGCCTTTGCTCAAACATTATCTGGTCATCATGCTTAGTTCCCTCCCGCTAATGTAATGATGAAATAACATGTTTTTTTTATGCTTATCCTCACCAGTCATCTCAGATCGTATGATGGCTTTGGAGTGGTCTACCTCATGCGAGTGGGTCCTAAATAGTAGTGGCTTCGGCGGCGGGATACGTTTTTCAGACATAAGATGAGTTGTATGTTTCCTTGTTTACAATTTCTAAGAGAGGTCTCATTGCTCTGGTTTGTGTGTATGTGTGGGCTAGAATATACAGATAACTTGGGTATTGTTCGCACCTCTCTGAAGGTAATTTTGAAATTCTTAAGATTGATGGTAGAAGTATATTTTGTTGTGCGAAACCAGGAGCTCTCGTGACCGCGTCGCCCCTGCGGGCGACCGGCCGCGCATCGCCGCCTACCTCCTCCAGTCCCCACCTCTCCCCATCCTCCTGCCGCCGTCGCTGGCGCCCGCGGCCGCCCTGGCCCCGGGGTTGCTGGTAGCGGCGGCCCCCCTGACCTTCCCCTCCCGGTGGCTCTCCGGCGCAGGGCGGAGCTGCACCGGGGGGTGCTCCTAGGCGTCGGCGGACCGGGTGGCGGCGGGGTTCCCTGGCGCGGCGCGGGCGGGCGGCTGGACGGCGGTGGGGTGGCGCAGCGGTGGGTCCTGGCGGCGGCGCTCGGTCTAGATCTGGGCCTGGGCGGGCCGGTGGCAGGGCGGATCCGCGGCGAGACTTCCGGGAGGCGGGGGAACATCATTGAGCGGCGAGGTGTTGGCGGCGCCGGCGCCAGCCTGCTGCAGCATGGCCGGCGGGGCTTAGCGGGCCCGTTGCGGGCCTGGCCGGGCCAGGGGTGGCCTGGTTTGCCCCGCTGCCATGTCCGGACGGCAACCGCGACTGTGCTGGAGGCGCGGGCCTCTCGCACGACGGCGGAGGAGGTGGTTCCCTCCCGCTCGGCCTTGGTGTTGCTGCTCCTGTCGCTTGGCTCTTCTCTCCGGTCTTCTTGGCCTCGTGTTGGTGCTCGTAGTGAGACAACTAGGGTGGCGGCGCAACCGCGATGGCGCATGGTGTTGGGCAGTGGTTTGGCTGGTCGGCTCCGGTTGGGCGGTGAGGTTGGTGTGCGGGAGAAATCCTTGCCGGTTCAGCCGGCTTCGATGCGGTGACACCGACGGGTGCCACCATTCCTTCTTGGAGGGTGTCGGTGTAGCCATCCTCCACTTCCCTCCGCGTACCGGAGGAAACCCTAGGACTCGTCCGGGCGGCAGCGTCGTCAGCGTTGCATTCCTTCTTGAAGGTGCCACTTGGTACTCAGCAGATCGGAGCCTCGGGTGGTGGTGGTTTGTCTCCGGAGGGCGCAGCGGTGGCGGTTCATCCATGCTTTGTCGAGCTGTCGTTGTTGGCATTTATTTCATTTTTTCTTTTGGGCTTGATGTGCTGCTCGCCTCAGCAATATTTTGTGTATGGTGTTCGTTGCTTTGGAATACAAAGCGGTGGTAAACCCTTTTTCGATAGTATATTTATTGTGATTGCATGAAGGTCGTTGTTAACAGAAAAGAAGAACATATGTCAGGTAGACTGGAGCAGGCCGTTGGGCAGATGGCAAACACTAAGGTGGATGTTGAGGAAGATGCCGCTGTAGCCATGATAGGGAAATTGAAGGAATCATATAGGTTTGAGATTCATGGTATGCACTTCATTGAAAGGGAACAGTGGACTACACTTCCTGTTGAAAGTGTAGTTTTAGATGTAGGAGTGCATAATTTTTAAGCATAAGAATGCATAAATCATTACACACATATTCACACATGAGCTGACTAGAATGTTTATTAGCATGACGGCCAATATAATTTAGGATAGTATTTTGAGATACTAAGGTATTAAGACCAAATAATATATATGGTCTAGACATGGATGTAAGTAGAGTTGGATTGGATGAACCTGCTGGAGATACTAGTACAATCAATGAGATGGCCTTATCTAAAGTAACCAGGGGTCTGAAGTAGAAGGATCTAAAAAGTAGTGCTCCAAACTATACTAAGATAATAATATACCCTGTTCATTTTCAGACCAACAAAATGGTGTAGCATCTCTCACAAAAATGTGTGCATCATTTAGCAGACAATTTACAAGGATCTGGAACTGATGTTTTTCTTTCATATTCTTTGTGCTTTGCTTTAAATGTGATTTTCAGACTGCCTGTAGATTACTGGAAGAAGTTGAGCACATACAACAGGAAAACCAAGCCAATAGTAAATCTTCAGAGATGAGGTATCCATTTGGAAAAAAAAGAGCTAGAAATGAAGAGTATGCTCAAAATTGGTTCTTTCAGAGTCCTTGTTTTTATCTTTTCGAGAATCTTCAGAGTCTATGTATATGTAAACCCAAAGTGAAGGGGCTCCTTACCCCCCTTTCTCTTCTATAATATATAATACGCATACTCATGCGTATTCGAGAAAAAAAATAACGAGAAAGAGAAGGTGGACAATGGAAATTTTATTGGGCCGCAGCTACTTAAGAGAACCCAAGCCCAATTCAAACACCACAACCCGGTGAACAAGAGGCCGTGAAAGTTGGCTTGTGGAGCAGCAGCCCTTCCACGTCGTCCTGTCATGCATACGCGTGATAAGGAGGCCTGTACGCGCGCTTTGGCCATCCATCTGTCAGAGTGGAACCATTAGATCTTCATACCCTTGTCTCAAAAAAAAAAAATCTTCATACCCTATGGACCAGAACGTCAAAACGCAGTGAGACCTCATAGCTAGCTAAGTTTTAATTTTTTTTAATGTGTCGCTCCGCCTATGTGATTTATTTATTTCTATTTTTGTGTGGGTAACTCCGCCTGTGTGATAGATTGAACAAACTTCTGGTTGTACCCAGACCAAGCATCTTTCTGTAGCAAATTTTTTTTGAACATTTTTCTATAGCAAATATTAGTGCTGCCTCTTTGTTTTTATAAGACACGTCTTATAAAAATGAACAGAGGTAGTAGTAGTCACTACAAAAAAAATACACTTCCGTGATGATACGTGTTTGTCACAGTAGGTCGCGTTTTTTGTCATGCATGTACATCCATGGCGATTTTATGACAGAATCAAGATAGTCATACATGTGCTGTCGTAGAAGTGTTCTATGACATTACCAAAATTATCATCACGGAAGTGTCCACTTCCATGACAATAAGTCGCGCGTCACAGAAGTGCTTTCGTCAAGGGTGACCGACACGTGGCATCCACCGTAACGGAACGCCGTTAAGCTATCGGGTCCGGTTTTGGATTCGATAACCCGTTAACAGCCCGGGCCAATGGGGATTTTCCACGTGTAAAATCATCATTGGCTGCAGGAAACACGTGTTGCCTCACCGTTGGGACAGATGTCATCCACTCATTGGACAGGAGGCGCCTATGATAGGTCGACACGTGGCACGACCCACAGTGGGCCATTCCGGTGAAAAAGGCCAGCCCAATAAAAATTAGCAGGCCGGCCCATATAAGGCCTACTTGTGTCAGGTCCATTTAAGCCCACGACCCATACGAGATGTGCCAATTCGGCCCGTCAACGACCCGTTAAAGATTTGACACCATTGCGGCCCATCGTCAGTTCGAGCCCTTTAACAGCCCGCTATATATTTGGGCTCAATATCGGCCCGATGAGATTTCGGCCTGTTAAACGACCCATTTAATGGATGGGCCAATTTTCAGGATGTACATCTTTCGGCCTTTTAGCGACCCATTTAAATGTTGGGCTAATTTCCGGCCCGGTGTGTCTTTCAACCTGTTGACGGCCCATAAATCTGATGGGCCATTTGTAGTCGCACCTGAGTTTCGGCCTTTTAGCGGCCCAGTTAAGTGTTGGGCCAATTTCTGGCCCGGTGTCACTTTCAGCCTGTTGACGGCCCATAAATCAGTTGGGCCATTTATAGTCGGACCTGAGTTTTGGCCTTTTAGCGACCCATTTAAGTGTTGGGCCAATTCCCGGCACTGTGTGCCTTTCGGCCTATTAACGAACCATAAATGAGTTGGGCCATTTGTACTCGGACCTTAGTTTTGGCCTTTTAACGGCCCATGCCCTTCATGGTCCAATACTAGCCCAGTTTCTCTTTCGGTCTGCTAAAGGCCCACAACACAGTTGGGCCATTTACAATACGGCCTGACTTTCGGCCTCTTAGCGGCCCATGCTCTTCATGGTCCAGTACAAACCCGATGTCTCTTTCGGCCTGCTAAAGGCCTACAGTATAGTTGGGCCATATGTAGCCCAAACTTAGTAACGGCCTGTTGACGGCCCGTGAAATAAATTGGGGTCACCTGTTGCCCGCTTCGATGTCGGCCTGTTAATGACCGGGAGGTAAGAGGGCCGACCATTAACTTTCGGCCTAGTAACGGCCCATTAACTTAATGGGCCCACTAAAGTTCGTATATGTCTTTAGGCCAAATTAGATAATTTGAGCCCATTACGACAAGCAATTATGCACAGGACCAAAACCGATCAAGCAAAGGTACGACATATAGGGAATAACGTTGCACATCCAGCATATATTACAGGAAATTACATCCACTGGGCAATCAAAGATTGATGCCAGTGCAAATAAATGAGCAGAACCTAACCATCTACAACGTCACAATCTGCAACCTCAGCACAGATGACGCCCATAAGCATGTGGGCAAGTTCTTGCTGCTTTGCTACACTGTCTCTGAAAACATTGATCAGTTGTTGTGTCGCACGACTCTGCATATCTGATTCATCCACCATTTCCATCATTGCTTCAGCCATTAATTGGTTCACAAACATATATTTATTCCGTTGCATTCGAGACAGAGGATACTGAACAGATTCAGATAACGATTTTGGCAGGCTTGTATTACTGATAGTGGAGAGTGTCTCGACCACTGCATCATAACATAAATTAGGACGGAAACCAAACAAATTAATCATGAGTTATTGCCATATTACCTGGCCTAGATTTACTGGAAAGAAACAATGGGGTTGCCTTGCTGTTTTCAGAGTTTGTCTTCTTATCTTCAGCAGCCTGCACAAAATTAACACACTAGCATTGCTATCATTGGCCAAGTCAGATAATAGGAAAGCAACATTGACACAACGAACGTTTGGGCAACTAGCCTACACCAAATTAACACAATATGACACAGCTATCATCAGCCAGGTAAGGTAATACGAAAGCAACATTGACACAATGAATGAATGGGCAACCAGAGAAGCATTACAATTCAGTAATGTGCGTGATATGAGATAGTACATTCATGCAGCTCAGTATGCAAAACTACCAGACAGTTTTCCTTACAAAAATCAACATTGGCGCCTTTAACATTTTGCTACAAGTAATTTTACATCAGATAAAGGTTAGATTCACGCCGATTAACAAAATACATGCTGATGTAAAAATATAGTGATATACAATAGGTACTTACATCAGCATTGGAGCACAGAGAATTCCCACAAGATATTTTCCTGGAATACGATCCCAATGGAGGAAGTCTTCTATCGTTTAACCTTATTTTCTAAAAGAGAGATGGGTAAGAAACATGTAGAAAATATGATCAGAATGCTATAAAATTTCATGATACGAGGATATGCACACACTTCTTAGAATGGAGTTGACATTCTTTTGCTGGACTGGAGCGGACTAGTTCTTTGGCCACTGGAATCTGCTTATTATTAGTGGGAGTTGGGTTTCTCTATGCTGGAGCAGTATCTATGAAAAATGGAGTTGGTTTATTATCTCCTAGCGTTTGGATCTTTTGCAAACACCTGGTTTGTAACCCTTCAGATTCTAACATAGCCGTCTTCCCCTTGCATGCCTTATATAGAAGAATGGCGATTCAGTTATAAAACATGCTACATCAGAGATGGAATAGGTACTGAAGAATAGAAAGGCATGACATATTGACATGTATTCCCTCCATCCGGAAATAAATGGATGGGTCTAGGCGTATTTCAGTTCTAGATACATCCAGTTTTATCCATTTTTGCGACATATAATCCGGATGGAGGGAGTATGATGTAAGAGCTAGGGATACGACAGGACAACACAGTAAAAAAACACTGAAAACCCGACTGCAGAACCAAAGTATCCAAACACACTGATATGAGATAGTACACTCATGCAGCTCAGGATGCAAAACTACCAGGCTGTTTTCCTTACAAAAATCAACATTGTGTCCTTTAATCATACATTTTACTACAACTAAATTTAGATCAGATAAAGGTTGGATTCACGCCGATTAACAAAATACATGCTGATGTAAAAATATAGTGATATTCAACAGGTACTTACATCTACATTGGAGCACAGAGAATCTTTGCAAGAATCTTTCCTCATAAACGATACCATTGCAGAAATTCTTCTATCTGTTAAGCTTATTTTCTAAAAGAGAGATGGGTAAGAAACATGTAGAAAATATGATCGGCATGCTATAAAATTTCATGATGCAAGGATACACACACGCTTCTTAGAATGGAGTTGACATATTTTTGCTGGACTGGAGCGGACTAGTTCTTTGGCCACTGAAATCAGCTTATTATCAGTAGGAGTTGGGTTTCTCTGTGCTGGAGCAGTATCTATAAAAACTGGAGTTGGTTTATTATCTTCTGGCGTTTGGATCTTTTGCAAAGGCCTTATTTGTAACCCTTCAGATTCTAACATAGTCGTCTTCCCCTTGCATGCCTTGTATAGAAGAATGGTGCTTTAATTATAAAACATGCGACAACAGAGAGATGGACACTAATAGGGAAAAGCCTATACACAAAATCTTACCAGCAGCGCTCCTCAAAATACCACGCTACTGCTACTTAGCAGCAGCGCGTTTCACCAAAACCCGCTGCTGAAAGGAAAATAGCAGTAGCGCGTCCACCACAAACCACACTACTGCTATAATTGCCATGACCTCGCCCCCCCCCCGCTAGTTATAGCAGTAGGGCTCTGTATAGAACAACGCTACTGCTATAGAAGTTAGCAGCAACGCGCTTCTAGGAAAACCGCTACTGCTAAGATCAGCCCACAAGTTTAGTCCCACCTTGCTCCGTGAACAGAGTGTTTACCACCTTATATTTGTTATTTCTAAAACTACCACAACCAGTTGGTCTTCACTGAACTCTATGTGTAAAATTTGTGGCCGCAATATGAGTCCTCTCCGGTTCCTACCGGAGGGGACTCATATTGACAATTCAGATTGTACACAAAAAGATCATTGATGGCCAATGTATTTTTGCATTGATGTATTTTTTGTATAGTTACACTCAGCAGTAGTGGTTTATATGCAAAGCACTACTGCTATTCAGATTAGCTGTAGCGCGTTTTGGCAAACGCGCTACAACTATCCCTACCTTATCCCCACGCGCACGACCGACCCTCACTCACACTGATCTCACTCTCGCCCGCGTGCCGATAACCGTCGTCGTGCGTCGCCGCCGCCGCCGCCTTCGTCCGTCCGCCGCCGAGGTACTCCCCTCCTTCCGTCCCTCCTCCCTCCTCCTCGCTCCTCCCTCCGCCTGCGGCCGCCCCTCCCTCCTCCGCCGCCGCCCTCCTCCCTCCGCCTGCGGCCGCCCCTCCTCCCTCCTCCGCCGGCAGCCGTCCCACCGCCCTCGACCTCGCCGCCCCTAGCTACCTCTCCGTCGCCCCCACCCCTTGCCACTAGTTAGTACTAGATTTAGTAGTAGTAGATGTTAATTTAGGGTTCATATCTAGTACTAGATGTTGCTTAGTTAGTACTAGATTTTTAGTAGTAGTAGTGGTAGTTGAACTACTTTAGTTGTAGTTGAACTAGTTTAGTAAGTAAATTAATAAACTAGTTGAACTAGTTGAATTAATAGAACTAATGTATTTTTAGTAAGATAATTAATATAACTAGTTGACCTACTTTATTTTTAGAAAGAACTAGTTTTTTCTATTTATAGTAAGTTTATATTTAGTAAGAACTAGTTGAATTATTAAAAGTAGTTGAACATGTCATATTTGTTGTTATTTTTTAGTTTAAACAATTATTCGGGATGTATTAGTGATAACTTATATGGTTTCAGGTGACCACCGTCGTCCCCGTCACCGACCCCCTCCGACATCCCCGCTGTCCTCCCAGTCACCGACCCCCTCCGACATCGAGGTGAGACCAGCCAAATATCCTTGTATATCTTGTGTTGTTGCTCAAATAGGATATGTGGTTGCCCAAGTGGCCGTTCATGTTCAGTTTACATCTCCGAGTGGCCTATGTTTTGCCGGAGTGTTGATTAATTTCCGTTCCGGCAAATTTCAGGCACTTGATATGTCCTTTTTTAGCAAAGGTCATGCCGGATTTTTTCGTGAATTCTGGCATGACTTGTGCTAGAATATGTACAAGTTTAATCTTTGAATTATGATTGTAGGAAATGTCGTACTCGGACGACGACAGTCTCCCGGGGGAGTGTAGCTGGTGCCACGACGATCGAGGTATGTGCGACAGGTTCGTTCGGCTAGACGAAGATCGGTGCTTCAGCATTAAGCTCGAGGAGACCTTCGATTGTGAAACGGTACGCAACAACGACAAATGTTTTTTTCGTAATTAAGCATGACTTCAACTATTTCAACGTCTAATTTTCATATTTTACAATTCAACTAGCTTATCCCATGCCATGCAAGACACTATGTCTTGGAGAGGATGGGTTTTGAAGACCATGAAAATTTCGAAACAAAGAAAATACACCTAAGGACCCATCATGATATGAATTTTGAAGTAAATCTGTGCAATGCTCAGAGCATAACCCATTTTGATTGCCAAAATTGGGAAGCACTTTGCAAAATGTATGGTTTTTATGAGGGTATGATTGTCACCATGGATCTTGGTGATCCTGGCATCGAGCAAGACAATATGGACATTTGGGTCCTTGTTGATACGCTTCCGATTGTACCGCTATGTGAGTTTCTCAAACATAGTTATTAACTAATTTATATTGTTTATTTCAAAATAGTTGATAGCTTATTTCCATTGACAGCCTATTTTGATTCTTTAAAGACTGTGCGGAAGATGGTAGATAAAACCCACTACACCGATGGCACCGAATTAATGTATAAGGAGAAAAATCATCCGATCATATTTTGTACTCTTCTTGAGAATTACAATAACTATTATCGAACTCCTCCAAATTATGGTGAATACGTGCCACTAGTGCATGTGTTGAACCACGGTAACTTCTCTGGAGATACCCTGGTAAGATTTTTTACTATGACGACATCCGTGCATCTTTTGCATACTTCTAAAACTAGTACATCATTGCTAACTACGAAGTTATTATTATGTTTTTCAACAAAAACTCCCGATGGATTGTGTGCCTCATCTGATGTCTCTGCATGGTCGCCTCTCAGTTCTGAACATACTGCCAGGTAAATCTATGGATCTCACCTGTGCATATCGGATTTCTAAAACCCGTGAACACATGTTCATCAAAGAATGGAAGAAATGTATGGACATTCGCAAGGAGGTTCCTGGAAGTAACATTCAGCGAAAGGCAAGAATTAGAGACAGGCTAATCTCCATTCTCCATAATGGAGAGTCAGGGGCTATCTTGTTTTTTGCTATTTTACCTTAGAAAATGTAGTAGGTGTTAATGGAATGTAATAGGTCCTATGAGGTACAATTTGTTTATTATGTGGTAATGTGTTAGAGTTGATAATGATGATCTTGAGGAGGTGTTATGTGATGTCAATGATGAAAACAATGATCTTGAGGAGGTGTTATATGACAATGATGTATTATGATGATAAGTTGTTAATGATATGATGATGATGATGATATTATTATATCATTGGGTGAAAGAACTGCGGATTAGTTTCAAGTGGATGGACATCCACTTGAAACTAGTCCACGGTTCTTTCACCCCATGATGTAATAACTCATTATTATGTAAAAACAATCTCTAAATTCCTGTTGTATGAAAACTTGTGTAAAGGTGTATGAATACAACATGAAATAAAAAAGAAATAAAATACTAAATAATAGTAGTAGCGCGGGAGAGGAGAAGCGCTACTACTAATTACCAGTAGCGCTGTTCTGAAGGAGCGCTACTACTAAGTCAATTTACCAGTAGCATGGGTCAAGGCGCGCTATTGCTAAGCATTAGCTGTAGCGCCTTATCAGTAGCGCTCCTGCCCGCGCTACTGATAGGCCTAAAACCCGCGCTGCTGCTAGGCTTTTCCCTAGTAATGGGAATAGGTATTGAAGAATAGAAAGGCATGACATATTGACATGTATTCCCTCCATCCGGAAAAAAATGGATGGGTCTAGGCGTATTTCAGTTCTAGATACATCCTTTTTTATCCATTTCGGCAACATGTAATCCGGACGGACGGAGTAGTGTAAGAGCTAGGGATACGACAGGACAACACAACAAAAAAACAGTAGTTGAATGTAAAACTGTATGCTAGCGGAATACGTACAGAAATAACTAAGGCAACATACACGTGTATGATTGGGAAAATAAGATGGCATTGCAGCAGAGCACTAGAACAACACTTCAATGTAAAAAAATGGTATGGTAGACAGATGAAGTACATACTGATGAATAACAATGCATAAGATATTTAGAAGCATGATGTCCAAATTAAGTAGATGGCATTGCGATAGAGTAGAATGACAGTACTTGAATTTGAAAACACGTTATCATGAATGGAGTATGTACTGAAAAACAGGAAGGCATGCCATATTTACATGCATGATCAACATGCTAAGCACATGGCATTGCAACAGAGTAGATACACTCCAGGACATTATATGCATGTTGTACCCATATCACAGGCCAAGTTAGATCAAGGACCTTGTGGGGTGAAGAGGATTCATCATCTTTCTGCAAGTCTTCTGAAGAACTGCCTTTACATGTTCCATCATATTGGGTATCATTGACATCAAGTTTATTGGCCTTTACATTGCTCCATGAGGTTCTTGTGGATATATCAGTGTGTGCAATTATATCTGACATGCATGGAAGACAACTAGTAGTTAGATTTATGTAATGAGTGCCTGTAGGAGACGACATAAATAGTAGGACTGGGGTTAACTAGCAGCAACAGGTCTCATAAACTAAAGGGAGAACACAGACGAAAGCTACAGAATATGTATCGTTTGTACTTGAGATTAACTAGATGGCACACAAAAATATTAAAGAACAACATAGGTAATACTAGAAGTGGTATAATACTATAATCACCAGCCTGTTGGATAGCATTGGCTGATGGATGATAACTATGGAACAACGTTACCTAAATAACAAGTATCTTAGCTGAACTATGGAACATCGTTAACTCCTGAACAAGACCCGTAAGAGATCAGCATGAATATACAATGAAATGTCATGATCTATTTTCCATGCTTAGATGAATAACAAAGCCATAAATGTTGCACACAAGTAAGATGAGGGTACAACCTATCTGGCTGCCATCCATAGGAGTGAGCATCATGTGCTGACTTGTCGATGGCCCTGCAGTTGTTGTGGCTGTCCATGTCGGGCACGCGCATTCGATGCAGGGAACTATTGAGTGGGGTCTATAGCTCCCTTCTGGTGAATGCTTCCCTTGTTGGAGCAGCTGCGGTGAGTCGGAAGACGGTGTGTCTAAAGATGCAGATAACGCATAATGTTAAGAAAGACATATCTCTTTGATCTGAAGAAATACACTAAGAGATCAACAGCAAGGTACGAGAGTGGTCACACATCTGTTGACTAAAGACTAAATTGGGGTCACACGATTTTATTTTATTTTGGTACTGTCCGATCTACGCCGGATGGCTTGATGGCCGCCTTGTGCCTCCCGGCTAACACTGTTTGGAATCTTCCCCGAAGAGCCAGCGACCAACAGTAGAGCAGCCTGCCTCCGCCGTCCGTGGCCCCGGCCAAAACCCCGCTCCCCGCCCCACCGCACTGCCGTGGTTGCGCCGCCCCCGGGCCAATCCACAAAGACTCCCCGTCATCCAGATCCGGCGGCGGCAGTACCTTCAACCCACGCAACTCTAAAAGAAAGCCATCTAAGCGCTGCTTCTGCGGCGAACTTGCGGCCCCGCACCCGTACGTTAGACACCAGCCAACCGGCAACCTAGGAGCTTTGCCGCCTCGAGGGGTGCTGCTTCCCATTGGGAATCGATTGTCCTAGAATAAAAATTCAGACAACTGACGCCTAAATAAAGTAATTTGAGATGAGGGTGCGACCTATCTGGCGGCATGGTGAAGTAGGCAGGTCCAGCTGCCGAGTCAGTGAGGCCAGCGCGGTTGCGGTGGCGACCGGCTGCAGGGAAAGAGCGATGTCGCGACGGTCGACGGCTACGGGGAAGCAGTGCCAGGACTCTGGACGGATCCGAAGTTGGAGCCGCTCCGGTGCCGTGAACAATGGCGGGGGTGAATCGGCTCCGGTACGGTTCACGCGGCCGTCGTTGAGGCAGCGCCAGCAGCACGGAGTAAGAGGCACACGACCCAGTGCACGACGGCAAATGGACAACGTCTCCGGCATTAGGGAGGAGGGCGGCTGTGAAATTGGTGCGGTGGGGGGGGCATGGAGGTGGGGCTGAGGTTTCGTGGCTCGGGAGAAGGGAGCTTCTCGGGGAGAAGGTGATTTGGCGGTACGGGGAATTGGGAGGGGAGTGGAACCATGTCTTACGGACGAATTTATCTGAAATGTGAGGGGGAGTTACAGTTCTACCCTTGCCTATAGGCTTCTCGGCTTGGGTCTGTGTACCGAGGGTCGGGGATAGTAGAGTAACTTTGCTTCTCCCCAAATAGTGGGCGGGAGCGATTTCGGGCGAGGAGGGCGTGTTTTGAACTATAGTGGGCGCGAGTGATTTCGGGTGAGGAGAGCATGTTTTGAAATAGTGGGTGCGAGCTATTTCGGGCGAGTAGAGCGTGTTTTGCCGACCATGGTTTATGAATTATTCAGCACATGTCATTTTGGCTGAGGAGAAGGCGCGCTTGGATGAAGTTACGAACCTACCCTCGATGTACAATGGGCCAATTGATGTGTGTCCCACATAGGACGGTAATTTCACGTCTCCCATTTATTTGCTCGGGCAAATTCCACCGAGCAGAGAGGATGTTTAACGGTTTGTTCAAATTTTGCGAGAACGAGCATCCACGTCTACCTTACCAAGTCGATTCGAATCAAATTTTGAAATATTAGCTTGCCACTTCTTTTTTAGATGGAGAGATGATGCTCGGGAGTAATGTGTTTTACATGCTCGTTGCTCGCGATTTACTATATGACAAATAGTTGACCCACTCAAAAACGCGAATCAAACCCAAAATGAAATATCTCGATTCAATGAAATAGCTCGTTCGGTAGGTCAAAATAGTGAACTAAATCCAAAATTGAACACCTCAATCGAGTAGCATGTTGTACAATATTATAGTACTCCATGAACATGTTGAAAGTCAAATTAATGAACTTGTTTGATATACGCATATATCCGTTCATGTGTGGATTGCAGACAACATGTTCTCAAATTTAAATATTTGAATGCAAGTTTATATCGAAACATGGTTTATATCAGTCTTTGATGCATAAAACGCGACCTCCCCCTCTCCTGGACTCCTCTTCTCTCTCTCTCTCTCTCTCTCTCTCTCTCTCTCTCTCTGTCTCTCTCTCTCTCTCTCTCCGACAATCTTCAATTCTGTCGCACGCATCCAACACAAAAACCTTGTTGGTCCCTCTCCCTTTCTCTCCATCTCTCTCTCTCTCTCTCACACACACACACTCTCTCTCTCTCTTTGTTTGTGTGTGTGTGTGTGTGGGGGGGGGTCTTTCTAGTTCGCATGCATATATACACCAGCTATAGGTCTCTCTCGCACACTATGTATGATACTCTATCTAGTCCAAGCTAGATTTCTTGGGTGCACTCATCATACGCACACAAATTCCTTGGCTCTTTGCCCGTAACTCTCTCACGCACCACTATGTCGTCTCGGAGCTCTTCCCCCCTCTCTCAAACTCTCCATCCACCTTGGTCACACATACACATGCATATCTCACTCGCACTCGATAGGCCCATCTAAAACTCTATCTCTCTCCCTCGTTCTCTCTCCATCTCACACGCACACACACACAATCTCATGCCCAGCTAGCCAAGTATGATGGTCTCTCACTCAATTGTAGGCACACACAGTCCCCCCATATGTATATGACTAGCTAATCTTAGTCTCCATCACAAACATGTGCATGGTCTATCTCGATTTCTCTTGGGGCATCTTTCTATCGTGCACGCACTCCCTCGATCTCCCACCTATATAGTCCCCTCATGATCTGGAGGGGATCTCTCTATCACAAACACACCCTCTCTCGCTCCCCATGCGTCCATGCCATCCATGTGTCCCTCTCGACCTTTGTTCCTTGTTGGCCAGACCTCTATTGGACATGTGCTACATGGGTGTCTCTTTCCGTTGCAAATAATCACACACTAGCTATCTTCATTATCTCCTCGCCTTGCTTTCCCATCTCGGAGATGCATGCATGATATGTTCGCATAAGAAACGAAAACACGCACTCTCTCTCTAATTTATCATTTGTTGTCACTTTCTCTTTCACACACATACTCTTTCTGCACACTTACTCATTCTCCTTCACACGCACTTGATCTGTCTCGACTGAGGCACTCTCCTCGGTCCATAGCATACAGATTTATTGAAAAGTCAAACATCACAAAGTTTGACCATGTACATGGAGAAAAAGAATTACATCTAGTACGGCAAACATATACCATTAGATTCACCATGAGATGTAGTTTTATAAATAACATTTGCGTAAACCTGATCAAAGTTTCCAAAGTTTGACTTCTAAAAAATTTACATGCACTGCATTATCAAGCGGATGGAATATCTCTTTCCCCCTCTCAGCTATCTGACGCACCACTCAGCCTTATCGGGGCTCCTCAATCTCTCTCAAACTTTATTGGTCAGTTTGGTTCGTGACCTGACCCTCATGCCTTGATGGCTAGTACTGCCTGGTGTGGACGTGAGATGTAAAATATTTCTGCCTGGCCAGGCTTGTGTGGTGCTGAAGCATTTGGTTCATGCTTGGGCCAGGCAAAGCATCAACATCCCATCAATCAATCCATGCATCAATTATTTAATACTAATATCCATCCATGTTGTTGTTAGCCTCGTGGCCACACGACCAGGCACGGCCAGGCATTCAAAATCGGTCGCCTGGGCCAGGCTACTTGCAGTGTCTGGAGTTCAGCCAGGCTAATTAAAGTGCAAGGAAACCCAGGCCAGGCGGGCTTTCTTTTTCACAGGGTAGAAACCAAACAAGCGTGCATGAAATCCAACCACAATCCAAGGCCAGGCAAAAGATGCTTAGGACGCAAGCCAAACTGGCCTTATATCTCCCTGGTTCACACATACACATGTCTCGCTCGCGCTATACATATAGACCCATCCAACACTCTCCACCCTTGTTCTCTCTCCATGTGACACGCACCCCCCCTAAGTACCATAATCCCTCACTCCATCACAGGCGCAAGCACTCCCCCCCCTCCTAAGTATGATTATCTCTTACTGTCCATCAGGAACACACATATTGTCTCCTTCCGTCCATACGTCTATCTTGATATTTCTCGGGGCATCTTCTATCGCGCACACACCTTTTCACTCGATCTCCCACCCATGTTGTCACATCATGATCTCCAGGGGATCTCTCTATGACAAACATACACTCTCTCCTCCCCATGTCTGCATTTTCTCCGTACGTCTCTCTCGACCTCTCTCCCTTGTTTGTCAGACCCCTCTTGGCCACGTGCTAGGGATCTTTCTCTCTTGGTTCCAAACAACCACACACTATCTCCTCACCTTGCCTCCGTTGTCGAAGATGCATGTGTGATATGTTTGCATAAGACACGCATGCTTTTTCTCTACTTTTATCGTGTGTTGTCCATGTCTCTTTCACACACGCACACACACTTTTTTCACTCACTCTCCTTCTCTCTCTCTCTATCTCTCTCTCTCTCTAGTTAGGGACTGTCACGTCCATAAGCATATGGATGTTTTGAAAAGTCAAACCTCAGAAAAGTTTGACCAGGTATATGTGGAGAAAAACATTTACATCTGGAACGATCATTAGATTCATCACAACATGTACTTACTTCATACTATCATTTATCTTTGGTATTGTAGATATAAGTAATTTCTTTATAAACTTTGTCAAAGTTTCAAAAGTTTGACTTAAAAAAATGTTGGAACTACATTATCGAACGGAGGGAGTATCTCTTTCTCTCTCTCTCTCTCTACTATCTCTCACGGGCCTCCCCTCTCACTCGAACTCTCTATACCGACGGATTATACGCTCACTGTGTCAGCGTATAGCTCTGTATTTTGTTTAGTTGACCAGTCAACCAATCCACATGTTGCCTTGTCAGCTCGTGTTCTGTATCTTCATGTGCTGGCCCATGTGGTAGTTGGTGAAAATAAGTAAACTAGAGGCCCATTTGACACGCGGTGAAGTGAACAAAGTTGAAACCACTCGGGGTAGCACCCATGCTAGTAAATTGAGGGTGCATTGAGGACAAACTACTTGCGCGCGAAGGACGCACTCGCGCACAATTCACCACTGTGCAGTGGCATGCATAGAAGGACGCACTCGTGCACACCCAGCACACAACACACACCAGCACACGTGTACACCGGCGTCGCCGCCGGTTGAGATGGACGGCGAGGCAGCCAACAAGCGGAGGTGGCTCGAGCCAAAACCGCATCCCGCGAGCCTGGACTTCATCAGCAGCCTCCCCGATTACATGCTGCTCGTCATCATCGGCCTCCTCCCCACCAAACTTGCCGTGTGGACCGCCCTGCTCTCCCGACGGTGGCGCCCCCTCTGGCGCTGTGTCCCCCTCAACCTCACCGTCGACAGCTACCTCTGCGACGGGGATTGCAAATGCATGGCCGCAGTCTCCAAGATCCTTTCGTTGCACCCTGGGCCAGCCAGACGCCTTGACATCCGCATGTTCAGTACCAACTGCAAGGTCCAACCCAAGTTCGACGAGTGGTTCTTATCCCCCGCCCTAGATCAGCTCAAGGAGCTCAACTTTGAAGCTGGACGATGTCGCTCTCTACCGTCATCCGCGCTCCGCCTCACGCCAACGCTGCACCGCGCCAGCTTCAGCTCCTGCTATCTTCCCCAGATTAATGCTGCGCCCGCCCTTCTTCTCCCTCAACTCAAGCAGCTCGACCTCTTCGACGTTGTCATCTCAAAGAAGGCTATGGAGCACCTGCTCCACAGCTGTACTGCGCTCGAGTACCTTCGTCTTGAGCAGATCCACGGGTTCATTAGCCTTCACATCGCCTCGACGAATCTCCAATGGATTTATGTGTCTTGCTGGCCCCGCAACAAGACATCAATTGGGAAGAGATCACTCCAGCTGTTCCACGTTATGGTCATTGAGAATGCGCCTTTCCTTGAGAGAGTGCTTGTATCAGATCTAGAAGGTCCAACAAAAATCAGGGTCATTGACGCGCCGAAATTGACAGCGTTGGTGTACTCGTCTGCCAAATTCTCCGAATTCTTTATTTGATTCGTAATCGTTCAGGTACATCACTCATCTTCTTCTCCGTCTTCTTGAAATTCACATTTTTAAATTTCTTCTTGATGTATTTACGACCGTCTTCCAGAAAAATGATTCCCACAAGCTTGACCCAGTCCATGCGCACAGTGAAGATCTTAGCACTAAAATCTATCGGCCCCAATCTGGATCAAGTTGTTGGATTCCTTACATGCTTTCCGTGCACGGAGAAGCTACTCATCGAAGTGAAACTTCTTTCCTATAAGTAAACGGTAATCACAACCTAGCTCAATTTTTTCGTAATTTTCCCAAATTACGATGACAAGCGTAGTGTTCAAAACTGCATCTAGGCACTGCACCGAATGAAATGTTTTTAGTATTTTTTCTCACGTGATCACTTGCATTGTTTTTATGCTGTACTACTATAGTAGCCTAGGCTAGTCATAGTGGAAAGTAACTTAGACTACTCCAGTAACTCTATGGTTACCCTAAGAGCAAGTACTACCTCCGTCCTGGTTTACTCTTCCAATTTTGTAGTATCAAAATTTGACCATAGATTTAACTGACAAAATGTTAATGCATGTCACGAAGAACTATATCGTTGGATTCGTATTTGAACATAATTTCAAATGGTGTGATTTTTAGTGACATGCATTGGCATTTTCTTAGGTAAATCTATGGTCAAAATTTTATACTAAATACGAGGTAGTATTCCCTCCGTCCCAAAATTCTTGTCTGACATTTGTTTAGATACGGATGTATCTAACACTAAAATGTAACTAGATATATCCGTATTTAGACAAATTTAAGACAAGAATTTTGGGACGGAGGGAGTACAAAAGTGGGCTATGTAGGCCAAAACATGTGCCAAATTCACTTGTGATGCATTTGGCATCGATGCCCCTCCATTGCTCACCTGGTGCCCCAATCTGGATCACCTACTTTGCTCCGGTGCCAAATTAACTCACGCAATGAAAAAACACTGCGTGGGAGAGAGAGAGAGGACCGAGGCAATAAAAAACACTTGTTTGGGAGAGTGAGAGGCTGGTGTAGTTGGGTTGATTGATTTGTTTATACATGTGGGTCTGTGTGCATGATACGTCTCCGTCGTATCTATAATTTTTGATTGTTCCATGCCAATATTCTTTAACTTTCATATACTTTTGGCAACTTTTTATACTATTTTTTGGGACTAACATATTGATCCAGTGCCCAGTGCCAGTTCCTGTCTGTTGCATGTTTTTTGTTTCGCAGAAACCCAATATCAAACGGAGTCCAAACGGGATAAAAACGGACGGAGATTTTTTTTGGAATATTTATGATTTTTGGGAAGTAAAATCAACACGAAACAGTGTCCGGGGTGGCCACGAGACAGGGGGCCGCGCCCCAGGGAGGCAGGCACGCCCTGGGCTCTCGTGGGCCACCCGTAAGGCGGTTGATGCCCTTCTTTTGCCTCAAGAAAGCTAATTTTACGAGAAAAATCTGGGCAAAAGATTCACCCCAATCGGAGTTACGGATCTCCAGATATAACGGAAACGGTGAAGGGGAAGAATCAGAGAACACAGAAACAGAGAGATAGATCCAATCTCGAAGGGGCTCTCGCCCCTCCCATGCCATGGGAGCCAAGGACCAGAGGGGAAACCTTTCTCCCATCTAGGGAGAAGGTTAAGGAAGAAGAAGAAGAAGAAGAAGAAGGGGGGATCTCTCCCCCTTGCTTCCGGTGGCGCCGAAACGCCGCCGGGGGCCATCATCATTACCACGATCTTCACCAACACCTCCATCATCTTCACCAACGTCTCCATCACCTTCCCCCATCTATATCCAGCGGTCCACTCTCCCGCAACCCGATGTACCCTCTACTTGAACATGGTGCTTTATGCTTCATATTATTATCCAATGATGTGTTGTCATTTTATGATGTCTGAGTAGATTTCCATTGTCCTATCGGTGATTGATGAATTGCTATGATTGGTTTGAGTTGCATGTTTAATTATTGGTGCTGTCCTATGGTGCCCTCCGTGTTGCGCAAGCGTGAGGGATTCCCGCTGTAGGGTGTTGCAATGCGTTCATGATTCGCTTATAGTGGGTTGCGTGAGTGACTGAAACACAAACCCGAGTAAGGGGATTGTTGCGTATGGGATAAAGGGGACTTGATGCTTTAACGCTATGGTTGGGTTTTACCTTAATGAATCTTTAGTAGTTGCAGATGCTTGCTAGAGTTCCAATCATAAGTGCATAGAATTCCAAGTAAGGGATGATATGTTAGCTTATGCCTCTCCCTCAAATAGAATTGCAATGGTGATTACCGGTCTAGTGACGTAGTCAGTTGCTTAGGGACAATTTCACAACTCCTACCACCACTTTTCCACACTCGCTATATTTAACTTATTGTTCCTTTATTTAAACAGCCCCTACTTTTATTTACGAGTTCTTTATTATCTTGCAAACCTATCCAACAACACCTACAGAGTACTTCTAGTTTCATACTTGTTCTAGGTAAAGCGAACGTCAAGCGTGCGTAGAGTCGTATCAGTGGCCGATAGGACTTGAGAGAGTATTTATTCTACCTTTAGCTCCTCGTCGGGTTCGACACTCTTACTTATCGAAATAGGCTACAACTACCCCGTATACTTGCGGGTCATCAGTGCATAGCGGTGCCAACTCTCTCACATCGCGAGAGCGGTGCCAAAATCTTTTGATTTGACATCGATGCATATTATGTGGCATACTTTTGCAAAATATGGCATCGGCCACATAGTGGAAGGCAACAAATGCCCAAGCTCTTCACGTGCTCCTAGTTAAATGAGAGGAAACGGAATGAGAGAGAGAGAGAGAGAGAGAGAGAGAGAGAGAGAAAATATCACTAACCAGCCAACCCTATCATATGAGCGAATGATATTGGTACCTCTTGATGACACGACAATCTTATGCAGCCAGCTGCTCTAATATGTTCTCTTCTTTTGCAGATAAAAAAGACCTGAAAGTGAAAAATGTGCTGCACTATAACAATCTCATCGAATGCCTTGATCTCCATCTTACAGAAATTGATTTGATCGACTACCGAGCCAGCACATCTGAGATTAAATTGGCCAGGTTCTTTGTTCTGGAGGCAAGTGTGCTCAAGGTAATGAGGTTTGGCATTCTCTGGCGCAACAATGAATGGCGTGCTGATCACCGCAAGCGTCTAAGCCTAAATCACAAAGTATCCGCAGAAGCTGAATTTGTTTTTGAAACATCAAGTGGCCAGAGACTCGAAAACTTATTTGCCCATTAGTGACTTGTCAGGGCGGTGGATTTTAGTTTGTATGATAATGCTGCATCTACCTAAAGTAACGAAAGTTCTTACGTAAACTTCCTAGTAATTCCATCTTCGTAGGTGCAGCATTACTCCTAACATTTGTAATATGAGTTTGAAACTTGTAATATTGTCGTGTCCTATTCCCGCGTTTTCAAAATCCCGCGAATCAAACAGGTCCTGAGTTGGGGATGATGTTGTGCCTCCCATCTTTCACCAATAGCCGTCGGATCTAGATCTGACGCATACGAACAAAGCTTCTCCATTTTTGCAAAAAGATGCCCGCACTTGTTCCCTATTTACAAACAAATCCTTATCTCTCACAATCAGCCTTATCTCCTCCCCACCACATCTAGAAGGCCGTGGAAAATCTGGCATGATGGCCGCTGCCGGCGCCGTCCACCCCCAATCTTGGTGTTCTATGCAATGCACGGGCATCTACGCACGAGAAATTATGTCGAACATGGCTAGTTGTAAGCAGGCTAGCTCTACAGCCATGATGATGGTGACTACAGACGGTGAGGCTAACTATGGTATGCCGAACATGATGCCTATACTCAGGTGTCATCTCTGGCGCATGGTCTTGTCACTTAACTGTGAGGAGCATCACGTAATAATTTGACCAACGGGTAGTACAGTGCTAGTACTCCTACTACTACATTGGTAGTACTACTACTAGTACTGGTAGCACCACCGTCTGGATTTAGGAGTAGTACCACGTCCATCTGGATTTTAGTATTTGACTAGCAATATCTAGTAATGCATGTCACAAAAAATGTACTACTCCCTCTGTAAATAAATACATGGTGTTTTATTCCTATTAGCGAGAGAACATAATGTTTTTTGCTAACTAGAGTACTAATAGGATTACATGCAATGAACTAAACACTGCATGTCATGTTTGGTAGTCTCAAGTCATTGAAAGCATGCACGGCCCACATCTCTCATTGGTTGATATGTCACGAAATAAGAAACAAGGAGGGAGTTAATGCATCGTGCCTAAGTGTTTTGGGATTATTTGGTTTTCGTAAGGTGACTTACACAACATTTTTGTCTACATGCATTAACATTTTATTAGTTAAATCAAAGGTCAAAACTTGGCGCAAAATGAAAAGGGGACCAATAAACCAGTAAACATCAAACTTCTCTCGTTTGGCCCCAACTAGAGGTCCGGTGAGATGACTATACTGCACCGGCACGGAGGGGCACGCAGCTTCATTGACTTACATCAACTGCCTTTGGGTGAATGACACGTGCTCCCAGGGGGTGGCTGGCCCACCTATCATAGAGCCAAAGGCAGGTGCAGTAGAGGGCCGAGGAGTAGTACGAAATCCTATGCACCTACGCATGCTAACCAAGGGCAAGAGTGATCACTCGAATCGCAAGATCAGTTGACTAGAAGCTAAGCTAGACCTATGGAGGCGATGAGCGCGAGCATCAGCCGGCTATGCCAGATGGTCCACGACGCCGGCCTGCTGCCCGGCACCGAGGAACGTCTCCAGGTAGTATTGCTTGAGCCTGCCAAGGCGAGGGTCCGCTTGGACGACAGCTTCGTCTCCTTGTTCGACGAGGTCCTCGTCGGTTTCCTCGACAAGTTCACCGTCGTCAAGAAGCTCGCGAACGACTTTGACGTAAGCCTCCAGCCGACGCGCCCAGGCTCTATGATGCCCGCCACCCTCAACGGGCACTATGGTGACAACCTCTTCGACGCACTGGTGGCCCTGCGACTTCCCGCCGTCGCGCCGGAGAATGTCCACCTCAAGGTCGCGCTCGCCGTGCAGCGCCTGGCGCAGCAAGACACCATCGACATAATCACCCACGTCTACGTGCAAATCGTCCACAAGGACTACTACATGCAAGAGGAGGACGATAGGACGCTGGCCTTCTTGGACCGCAGGGCAACCTTGGACGGCATTGTTCAGAAGCACGTTGAGCTCGCCGCCAACGCCGCTACTCCTCACACATCGGTTGGTGACCCGGCGCACTAGGGCGTGAGGATGTCGTTGATGGATCCGTATGTATTTTTATCTTTCCGTCAAATCCATGTAGTAGTATATGATACTACAGTAATTATCTTACCTTTCGCATCAACTTCATAATTTTCGTATGTACTCCATGCATGAATGGCGCCTGAACCAAACTTCTCATTACTCTAGGCAAAATCATTATTTTCTATCTATCGATCGCGCCATGGAGCAGAACCAAATTTTACAAGTTACGAGTTCAAAAGGAAAAGCCTGCCGTGTTCGTGTCGCACCCCCACACGGTTGGTCCGGCACGCCGCTCAAGCGGGAATGCATGCGGTGTTGCATTTTCACTTACAAGTGGGACCGCAGTTGAGAAAACCGACTATCGGCAAACCCCCACCCCGCCCACCGCGCGATGGCTGAGAAAATAGGAGGGAGAAGAGATGGTTGTAGCACGGACTCCAAGAAACTTGGTGTCGGATGGGACTCATGTGGGCGGCGTGTGATGTACTGATAGACGTGAATGCTAGTTATGGCCCATGCCACCCCACTATATCGAGCCTATATCGAGGTACGTAGAACAAATTTCCTGCAGTCCATGCTCAGCCCTCCTCTATCTCTGTTCTCAGCCAGCCAGCGGAGCCCATCGTTTGTTTGCTCACATGCGGTCTCCCATGTCAGTGAAAATGCAAGAGGACCCACTGAACCTGCACATCTTTCACCTCAACGTGCTGGTGATGAAAAACAAATCCAATAAAGATCTTTGGTGGCCGCTTTTGGAGTTACTCAAGAGTAGTAAGATTTTATTTACAGTTTAACCCAAGATGCACATCTCGTGGCTTCAACTACCACTCTATTTTCTTTCATGACACGACCTGGATGCTGGATGTCCCACGTGTAGGCAGAAGGAGGAAGAACCTGACCAAATTTTCGGTTGTGCTCTCGAATTAGACTAGTTGTGCTAACTTAAAAATTTTATTGTGTACTCCCTCCATTCCAAAATACTTGACTTCCATTTGTCCAAAAATGGATGTACCTATATACTAAAACATGTCTAGATACATATATATTTTGACAAATAGAAGGCATGTATTGTGCAACGGAGGGAGTAGAATGGATGCAAGTTTTTGTATTGGGAAGAAGAGTACATCCATATATTGATAGAGCACAATTTAGTAGATGTTCTATCACTTTTAGCTAGCACAGAGGCTAGAGATGAGATTAGTGCACTTGTTGATACTCCTCCTAGAATAGAGGCTAGACATGAGATTAGATGCGAGGAAGCAACGTCAACTTCTTTACACTCGAAGAAGAAAGAAGCATGCAAGATCGAGCCTCCGCAGATCAACAATGAATGCATCGAGAAGGCACTAATCCAACTTACATGAGTAGTAAAATGTATTCTTGTGGTTCTTGTTTTCTTTGGTCTTGCTTTTCTAGTCAAAATTATCATTGGAGTTCATGCAAAACGAAGGTCCGTTTGGGGTCGTGTGTTGGAGTTGGCCTTACAAGTGGGATCGTAGTTAAGGAAACCGACTATCGGCAAACCCCCACCTCGCCCACCACGCGATGGCTGAAGTTAGAGAAACGACGAGGTTGAAGAGATTGCTCTAGCACGGACTCCAAGAAATAATATGGTGTCAGATGGATGTCGTGGTGGTGGCGTGTGCCGTACTCCTGGACGTGAATGCTTGTTCTGGCCCATGCCACCCTACTACTCCTACTATATAGTACTAGTATCGAGGATTCGAGGTGCTGGTTACGTACAGTGAACACATTAACATATGGCTACAGTAAAAACACCCGCCCGACGCGAGAAGCATGTGAAGCTAGTACAAATAGTGTACTACTATTGTTGATTGGCCTCATCCGATAACCTGTTGCAATGCACATACAATTATGTATTCGGAAAATACATTTTTTGCCTCGTCGCACCACTCACTCAGAGAAGCAACTCGAAAGCCATTCATAAATTTAGTAAGTTTATCATAGGCATACCATTTTATTACATACAACAGGTCATCAACCCACATCGACAATGAGGATACATTATAAATACTAAAGTTTTCACCACACAACAAATAACAAGCAATGAAATGAACTTCAACTCAACCATTCCTCAGCGTTGGAAATGCTTGCTTTGAACCACAAGTGATTCTCTAGGACGGGCCATCCATTGTCGATCTGGAGACCAACGCGGGACTGATCACCCAGGCTGAAGCGGCCTACTATATCAGTACCAGGGTAGGGAACCACCCAAATGTCCGAGGTATAGACATAGTTGCTTCTCATAAATGGTAGTAACGTTGTGTCAATAGCAGTTCGATCGCCTTTCACCATCATTGGATAGTTTTGTCCAAGGAAGAGCAAGTTTTCTCCAAGACTATCAATTCTGTACCAGGGAGAAGGAGTTGGCGCTAGCACACTAGTATCCATCCCGAATACCATGCAACAGGTGTTGGAATAGGTCCGGAGAGTGCGACCATGGGAGACTACACCTGCTTCCTTAGTAGTAACATCATTAGTGGGCTGTATACACACAAGAAGAGGTGATCCATCGGAATTAGTTGCCAGGCGCCAAAGAGTATATGGGCGCTGCTCGTCCTCATGCTCGTGATCATCACCATCGTCATCTCCCCCTTGGTTATAAAATTTTTCAAGTATAGGTGGTGGAATGTTCACAGGACCTTGGAAACACAAGAAAAAGGTTAATTAGTAAAGGGAAACTTGCTAACCCGCATGCATGTGGATGAAACAATTACAATTACGGTGGAAGACAAACGCACGGAAACTACGAGGATGGCATGCAAAAACAGTGCCACGAGTGGTGGCAGCAAACACAAGGCCCTCATATTGAATTGCATCACAGTACTCATCCGTGTACAGAAATTGATTTTTGAGCAATATCCATCGATTCAAACCACCAAGGACGGAAACAAGCTTGTCGAAGATAGCAACAACTTCATAGTTGTTGTAATTCCAAGAGATGTTGGGAACTCGACAAATTGCTATCTTCCGTAGAAGACAGTCACCTTGATCGTATTTGAATGTGCGTATAATACCAGTGTGCTCAACCTCTGGGCAGTCTGCTGAGATTTTTGGAAGTGGAACCCGGTCATGAGTGTACACATTCACAAGTTCCCACTCGCAGTTGGACCCAATGTAAACAACCCAATCTCCATTTGCGCCTACCCAAGCCTTGTCCTCAAGCGATGGCATCTTAACATCATACGTATCATTATCAAGCGGCATCAACTTGCACAGGGCGAGGCCTCCGTCGTGCCGGCGCCAGTCATTAGGGTCACGGCGAAGAAGATAGGGGAGATCAAACCGCTCCTTGACTCTTGGGTTCCTTGTAATGATGTTATTAGTTGAGTCGAGAATGGGCTTGAACGAACCTGCCATGCTAGCCGAGGTGATAACGTCGCACCGATCAATGAGCTCCTCCACCACGTCATCTTTCAGATCGGGGCAAAATAACGGGGTCATTTTCGGCCTGTTCCCTCCATGGAGAGGGCGATCGAACAATGGCAGAAGAAAGGGTGAAGGGCTGAAGGAAAATAGAGGAGGGAGAGGAAGAGCGTGCGACAACAGCTCCAAATCGAGAGGGAAAGGCGAAGAGTCGGTGGACGGTTGCCAATTTGCCACGGTTCACGAAGAGGCGCCCCGGCCTACACATCTGTTCGGAAATACTCCTACTACTCGCCGTCGTCTCACTGATATGTTGGAACCGGACCACATGTCAATGAAACATGGTGTGTAATTTCTCGTGCAAAATGCGATCTGGCCGCGTTGGCCCGAGGTGCCGCATTAGTTATCGACCTTTATTTTTTTAATGGCGTGTTGTTCAGTTTTGAAGCACGACTAACTAGTACTGTACACAGAGAAAATATAAACTACTCTACCACTACTCCACCTCCAGTACTAGTAGTATAAAAAAGATATATAGGCTGGAGCTTCAGCGCTTTCTTGCTAAGGGCTGCCCACTTGCTTCTCACACTACCACCCTCTCTCTAGATCTAAAAAATACGGCCCCTCTCTCCCTCCTCACCGGTGGTCATAGATCCGCCGGGGAAGAAAAGGATGTGCATCGTTGACGCACTCGTCATCGGCGAGCGAGGTCACGCGCTGACGACAAGGCCGTCCTCTCAGACCTAGCGCCTGCGAGGGATGGCCTCCGTCCCCAAGCTCGCTGCCGTAGTGTGTGCGGAGGACAACGACCACGAGCGAAGCCACTTCCCGCCGACCCTCAGGTATGATACCTCTTTTCGAACCATACCCTTGTTCTATTGCCCCATCTGCCACGTCGTTGCATGTGGATCTTTTTCCACTCCACCATCTTCCCAATTTGCTATCCTCTGCTCTGTTGGCCATGTAGACGAAAACCATAATTTGCACTATTAAAGGAAACCCTACTTCATGCAGACTAATCCATGTCTGGGTTGAATAAGGAAAGTAAGGGAGACTGTACTGTCCAAGAGAGTAGGCATCGAACCCGCATCTAGGTTGAAAAGGGGAATATCAGTAGCTAAGGAACGAGTCTTGTGTCTCTTGGTTAAAGAAGGGTAGAAAGGCATGACAACGCAATAGAGAATGACCAGGTCGATCGGTTTGTTGTCCTCACATAGGAAAAAGGTGGCTAAAGAGAACAAAAATGGGACGTAATCCACATATGCTGTCTGGATATTTGTTGCTCTGGGCAACCATACCTCCCTCACCACTCTGCGTCCGTGGAGGTACATCGTACTAGTGCGCCCACCGTCCGAATGGGCCTCCCATGCTCTTATTGCCACTTTTTTGCTGTTAGTATAACGCCAACAGTCAAGTCAAGCAATGCTACTGCTAAAGTGATGCCACATTTAACTAATGCCGCTCTCAGTCTAATGCCACCGATAAATTTAAGCAATGCCATTTAATGTCACTGGATTATTTCAGGGTTAGCTGTTGATTGTGGATGTATTAAAGATTTGTCAGCTAAGGCATTCTAATGCTGTTGCACAGCCAGTATACCAACGATGAAACTTGTTACTACCTTCAAATTTTTGCACTGTTAATGCTTATGGATTACATACCTCACTTTCAAGAGATAACTTAATTTTTTTGTACAGTGTCATAAAAATGCCAAGGCGCTGATGTCATTTTATTTTGGTTAAACTGCACAGACAATTATGAAGACAAGAGGAATGGTCAAGAGTGGGCACCTCCTCCTCCGGTTGTTCTCTTGATTTGTTTGATCAAGTTTTTATGATTGATCGATTATCAAGATTGGGATAGCAATTTTTAGGGTCCCCCCGAGTTCGAAATGATATTTACCTTGGAGGTACATGGTTTGCAATTTTTTTATACTGTCATTAGTTAATAATGCTAGTTACCTTTAGACTTTTGTATTTGGTTTAATGCTCATGCACAACTAGTATACCAATGCTGAAACTTGTTACCTTTACATTTTATATTGTTAATTCTTATAGAAACCTTCTAGTGCTAGAGTATATTGAAATCTGTTCAGTGAAACTACTGTACTGTACCCTGTAATAAACTAACTACTCTACTGTTGCACTAGCAACTGGATCAGTGTATATTTGTAGTATTCGAATGTGTTGCATTAGCGTATGGACATAAATAAAGTGTGGCAAGCTTTCCAAGATATGTGCTCAAGAAAACTACTACCTGTTTTCCTAAATACTAGACGTTTGGGTACTTTAAATTGAACCGCGAAAATGTCTTATATTAAGGAAAAGCGGGTGTAGAGTTCACTCAAATTATCCCGGTAAAGCTAGTCACACCTTTGTTAAGATTAATGTTCATTATGTTATCGGAGGAGGTCTGTATGTTTGTCTCTAATGCCTGTTGACTACATACCTGACATCAGGATGTAATGTTAAGTCATTTGCTTTTGTACAGTGTCACTGAATTGTCAAGGCGGTGATGGCATTTTATTTTAGTAGAACTGCACAAAATTTGCTTAAAATAAGAGGAAAGGTCAGGAATGGGTCAGTTTTTCAGAAAAAAAGTATGTATGCCTTCCTGACATCAGCCGCTGTTGCTTTATTTATTCCTTCAAACAGGTGGTTAGAAACAGTCTTGCTACCTTTTCCCATTAAGAAATTGGAATGCTTATATTTGTGAGTCTATGCTTCAACTAGTGCCACTTTTATAGTAATCACACTTTCAATATCTATGCAAACAGGGATGCTCGATTTTAGTGGAACTGCACAAAAAGTCCAACTGGTTCAACATTAGGAGCATGTTTTTTTCCAAACCTTTATATCCAATTGGTGGCACTATGAGTTGTTCATTACGAAGGTACATGGTTTGCTACTATCTTGCTACTATTTTTGTACTGTCATTAGATAGTAATACTAGTGGTTTGCATGTGAATTTATTGGCAGGGTGGACCTACATTGGAGGTGCAGGACAGGATTCAATGATTGGATGCTCAATTTTGGTTGTATCGATTTCACCTCTTCCATCACTGCGAACATGGATATCCTTGGTCTGATGAAGAATAGGCGCTATATTTCTGCTCTGAACCAGCAAATCAATTCAGCATGACATTGTCCAGGGCAAAACATAACTGTATCAGATTGTCCAGTGCAGAACATGAGAGATGTTAAGCGAAAGAGACATGTTTCAACCGAAAATACATGAGGTATATGTTTACTAGCTGCTTGATATTTGTGCAGACAGAGATGTTTGCCCGTTGCTATTTGGTAAACAAACAAAGTGTTCGCAATTTTGGTTGAACTGCACAAGAGAATAGTATAGTCACTGCATGTAGTGTCATTTGAAAATAGACACAGAAAGATTGGATAGTCACTTCATGGACTGCAGAAAAGTAGTACTGTACTATTTATTGGCCAACACTAGGTGCTTCATTGCTTTGGTCTGATTATACAATGGGCATCATTTTGCATAAGTTAAAGTTTGTATTCCAAAAATAGTCTCGCGGTGTGATCGAGAGAAGACCAAATCATATTGCAGTGGATGTTCCTCCATCATGTGTGGTTCATTCTCATGGTTCCAGCTGTTGGTGAAACCACTTACGTTTGCAAGAGGAATTGTAGACTTCAAAAACAAATTTGTCTTTCAGTCTGTACTGAATGTTGGTCAAGAGAAGCATCCATGTTAGTAGGAAGAACAGATGTTTTTTTCTAGATCTTTGCTTTTGGAGCTACATGTTTGTATATGATATGTGAATCATTGAGATGCATTAACATGTTGATCTTATGTATGGGAATCGTACTAGTTAGTTTTAGTTGCGACGCAAGATCCGAAGTGGCTAATCTTTGCTTTTGGAGCTACATATTTGTATATGATCTGTGAATCATTGAGATGCATTAATGGTTACTTATTTCTGTTCGCTCAGTGTTTACAAGTTACTAATCGATCACTAGCTAGCCTACAAATGCGCTCCTGGCAGTTTTATTTGCGATGCAAGATGCAAAGTGGTAGCTTTTTGAATAAAAATGCCTACCTCTGAAGAAACTGGCAAGCTACACTATCGATCCTACACGGATAAAAATGCCTACCTCTGAAGAAACTGACAAGCTACACTATCGATCCTACACGGATAAATAGCGGATCACGCACGTACTACCTCCTTTCTGGTTTGCATGGCTCAATTCAATAAATGACCTACTCGATCCTACACGAATAAATAGAGGATCACGCACGTACTAGTACCCCCTTTCCGGTTAGGGCTTAATTCAAACCTCTCACCAACAAAGGTTCTCCCTCCGTCCGGGTTTATTAGTCCCGTGAGCAAAGCAGCAAGACCAAGGCATGATAATAATTAATGGCATGCAAAAGTTTAAGCCTAATTAGTTCTAGCGATTTAAGTGGCTGCATGCGTGCCCTCGGCTGCGACTCGTTGCATGCTGCTTCGCGTACTGCCTGCGAGCGATTCTGAGTGCCAGCATGCAGCCGGCCGTAATTAAGGCAGCTAACTGATGCGAAAAAAGATACGCTTTAATTGTTGCGGGCTTTTTAAATCCGTGGAATCATTATTGACAAGGAGGGAGATGATTCGAGTGCACTCGTTTGACCGCCATGCCGTCCTGCGACCCAGACGGGACGGGACGGCACAGTCATAATTTCAGTTTCTCTAGTTTTCTACGGCAAGCTGGCGCGCTAAGCCATTATGCATTGAATTCCGATGACCATCGCGCTACCTTCCACCTATAAGTACTGTTTCCTAGCCTTCTCCGGTGCCACCGTGACCTAACTTGCCATATCCTCATAAGCCCCCACCGGCCCAACGTCGCTCGCCAAGTCCACCATGCCCCCGCCCGTCCGTGGTAGGCGACGCCGGAGGCGGTCACCGCCGGAACTAGTGTTCGGTTTTTCACCAGAAGGCAGACGGAGGGAGGAGGCATTCTGTCTGTCTTTAGATGGGAGTGCGGAGATCGAGGAGTTGTTGGAGCGCGACCGCATGGCGAAGGAGCAGGAGTTGTTGGAGCGCGACCGCCTGGCGGAGGAGCAGCGTATCGCCGATTTGCGCAGCCAGCGGGACATGGAGCAGCAGCGCACCGATGCTCTGAGTCGCGAGCAGAGCGCCCGCAACTGGGCCGACTAAGTGGAGGCCGGCGCCCAGCAAATAGCCCTGGAGGCTGTCGGGCACGCACGCGTTCGCGACGCCGATTTTTACTACTAGCTCGTCAAGTGGGTTTCCCGCTTGGAAGCCGAAGCTTCGGTGGACCACGCCGGCATGGAAAGAGCCAACACGCGCGAGCAACGCGCCCTATCGCACCTCTTGCATGTCCGAGGCGAGGCGCAGGACGACGGTGCCGGCGTTTAGCGTGTACCACAGATGGCGGCCGGCATCGTCTAGTTAGCTAAGAGTTAGTTGGTACTTGTACGCTACTAGAGTATTAGTGGGGGTAGATAGTTAACTTGGCTATGATGGTTGTCAACGTGTAAGTTCAGTACTCTATATGTGGATCAGACCTGTTACTTTGCTCTGAATATTGAACTTTCCGTTTGAATGTATGGAATGGGCTGTTATTTTTTAAATGGGTTGTATTTGTCCTCCACGGGTTTAGAGGCTGACTTGTGGGCCTAGCAAGTTGACGCGTACACAATCATGAGATGATTGTACGTGGAGAGGATGACAGCAGGGACCCGCCACGGTCATGGCAGTACGCAAGCGAGTGCCTCCTTATTTCAAGCCAATAAAAAATGGCTCCTCCTAGTGGATTTCTGACATCTGGGTCCCATGACATTGTCAACGTAGTCAATAAACGAGAGAATTGCACAGCGAGCGGCTGACACCACGGACCTAGCAGCTCGCCCAGTTATTTTTGTTTTGGGTTAATTTGATAAATGCCACTCCAAAATTGGTGTATCCGAGAAATGCCACTTCAATTTCAAAACTTTGAAAAATGTCATTTCATGCCATTTCTAGTGGCATTTTTCAAAGTCTGGAGTGGCGTTTTTCAAAGTTCGCAAACTGTAGTGGCATTTTTCAAAGTTCACAAAAATTGCAGTGGCATTTTTCAAAGTTTGGAAATTGCAGTGGCATTTTTATAAATCGCCATAATTGGAGTGGCATTTATCTAATTTGTTTTTGAGACGGAAGCAGGGTGTCAACTGGGCTGTGCGGGACACTCTGGCCTGTCTAGACAATCTTTTCTTTTATGTTTACCACAGACTAGCCCAGTAGTTTTTTTTCTTTCTGAAAATGGCTAGCCCAGTTTTTTCGTAATTTGTCAAGTAAGTCGCTTTATCAGGCCTGTTGGACTGTAAATCTTTCAAGATGAGGATAGCTTCATTCGGTTGGCCGAGAAAATGGCCTATCAAAAATGAGAAATGGGATGTACATTTTTAAAACACATCAAACCGGCAATTAGTTTCAAATATCTTTTTTTCATTTCGAGATTTGAAATTGCATTGATTTTTATGCGTGGACAATTTATTGGATTTTATATTGATATACATTTATTTTTAAAATCAGTCTGAATGTGACTCGAAATTTTGGGATTAAAAACAGTTCAGACCGCACCGACGTATGCAAAATTTTGTATAATTTTTTAACCGTGGCCACAATATGGGCTGTAATGCTAACAAAAAGAATATGGGCTCCAAAAAAACACGTAAGAATTAGCAAATGGGCTGTAAATTATTTGAAATAATGGCAGCTGGGCTGTATGCTATTTTCCACAGATTTGAGGCTTTCCATAGATGGCCTGTATACTGTTGGATGTCCATCCAACGGCCGTCGTGCTTCTTCAATCTCTGCTCTTCCAGCTCCAGCCGCTCAAACAAGCGCCGGCGGGACTGCCTGCTCCCTCCTCCCCACGGCCGGCTGTGCTACCGCACAGGCCTCACCGCCCCACCGTACTCCCATCGCTGGCCTGGCCATCCCTCTACTCACCCACAGTACCACACATGCTGTTATTCTCCGACGATGGTAGACAAAGCAGTAAACCCTCGTACAGTCGTACTCCCCTCCGCGTGGGAATCAACTGCCGAGTCTTCCCTACCTCCGTGTCGTTCCCTTCCTAGGCCTCGCTGTCGTCCACTGCCCTGGTGCTCTCGGCGTGGCGTGGTCAACGACCGACATGCATCTGAAGTAGACTGTACGTGGAGAGGGTGACAACTGGGTCCACGGCCGCACACAAGGAAATGCCTCCTTATTACGCGCAAAATAATAATTCCTCCACCTGACATCTGGGACCCACCGAAAGGGCCTCTATATTTCATGAAAAAAACGGTACCGCCGCTGACAGCTCGGACCCATCAGTTATATCTTCGCACGCAAGGAAGTGCCTCCTTATTATGCATAAAAAAATAAATACTCCCCCTGCTAGCTGGGACCCAGTATAGTGGGCCTACTAAGTTGACGGGGACGAAGGGCTTTATCAACTTAGTCAATATGCACGATTCTAGCTCGACTGACCGTACGATGTCCATCCAACGGCTGTAGTGCTTCTTCAACCTCTGGTCTTCTTGCTCCAGCCGCCCAAAGCAGTGCTAGTCGTGCCGCCTACTCCTGCCTCCCATGGCCGGCTGTGCTGCCGTGGAGGCCTCACCGCCCCCATACTACTCCTACCGCTGGCCAGGCCATCCCTCCACTCCACTCACCCACACCCCCTGTTATTCTGTGGCGACGACAGCGCAGTCGAACCAGTGAACCCTCGTACTCCTCTCCGCGTGGGCATCCACTGCCGCGTCTTCCCCGGCTCCATGTCGTACCCTTCCTAGGCCTCGCCGTCGTCCACTGCCGTGGTGCTCTCGGCGCGGCATGGTCAATGTGGTCAACGACCGAATTCCATCGAAAGAATACTGTACGTGGAGAGGTTGACAGCTGGGTCCACGGCAGCCGCAAGAAAGTGCCTCCTTATTATGCGGAAAATAATTATTCCTCCACCTGACAGCAGCGACCCACCGGACGGGCCGCCAGTATTTCGCAAAAAAAACATTTGCCCCTGACTGCTGGGACCCACCCGACGGGCCATCATATTTCGCGAAAAAACGCCCCCCCTGCTGTCAGCTCGGACCCACCGGAAGTGCCTCCTTATTACGCACAAAAAATGAATACCCCCTGCTAGCTGGGACCCACCTTGGTGGGAGGCTGACTTGTGGGCCTACTAAGTTGACCGGGGATGGAGGGCTTTGTCAACTTAGTCAATATAGACGATTCTAGCTCCAGTGACGGTATGATGTCCATCCAACGGCCGTAGTGCTTCTTCAACCTTTGGTCTTCTTGCTCCGGCCGCCCAAAGCAGCGCCGGTCGTGCCTCTTGATCCTGCCTCCCGTGGCCGGATGTGCTGTCGCGGAGGCCTCACCGCCCCCTACTATTCCCAGCGCTGGCCAGGCCCTGCGGCGACGACAGCCTCACACCGCAGCCGAACCAGTGAACCCTCGTACTCCACTACGCGCGGGCTTCCACTGTCGCGTCTTCCCCGGCTCCCCGTCGTCCCTTCCTAGGCCTCGCCGTTGTCCACCGCCCTGGTGCTCTCGACGCGGCGTGGTCAACGTGGTCAAGAAACGACTTCCATCGGACGTGGACTATACATGGAGAGGCTGACAGCTGGGTCCACGGCCGCAGCAAGGAAGTACCTCCTTATTACACGGAAAGTAATGATTCCTCCACTTGACAGCTGGGACCCACCGGACGGGCCACTGTATTTCGCGAAAAAAACGTTTCCCCCTAACTTCTGGGACCCACGAGCTACATCTTCGCACGCAGGGACGTGCGTCCGGGCAAAAAAAAAACGATTCGCCCCCTGACTGCTGAGACCCACCAGCTACATCTTCGCATAAAAGGAAGTGCGTCCGGGCAAAAAAAAATGATTCGCCCCCCTGACTGCTGGGACCCACCAGCTACATCTTCGCACGCAAGGAAGTACCTAACAGTCGGGACCCACCTGGTCAAAGCGTACGTAGCGTTGTCATTCTGGTCGCGAACATGTACGTACATATATACTGGTCGATGTAGAGGCGCGTACGTGTCGTAGTAGAGGCGCGTACGTGTCATAGTAGAGGCGCGCACATAGCATGTACACGTACGTACATCGGCCAGGGTGCAAGAAAGAAAATATGGCCACGTACATACATACGGGCAGGGTCTCGAACGCCTACTCGCGCATACGTACGGCCAGGGCTCGTGTACATGGCTGGGTCGGAACGGAGAAACAACGTCGTCGTCGTGTTCATGGGGAGCCAACCGGCTGGGTCAGAACGGAATGCATGGTCGTGTTCATCGGGAGGGCTTGGACAGAACGGGAGATGGAAATGAGGCCTGGCGTGCCGCACAACGAAGGAAATGGCCTTGTGTTCGACCGGCCACGTTCGGAACGGGGTCCTGTTGATCGGGAGGGGTCTAGCGTACCGCAAAACGGAGGAAACGGACCTCCTACGGTCTAAACGGGGGTCCTGTTGATCGGGAGGGGTGTGGCGTACCGCAAAACGGAGGAAACAGACCTCCTACGGTCGAAACGGGGGTCCTGTTGATCGGGAGGGGTGTGGCGTACCGCAAAACGGATGAAACGGATTTGTGTTGGAGCGCTACGGTCGAAACGGGGGTCCTATTCATCGGGAGGGGTGTGGTGTACCGCAAAACGGGACTCCACGAGATACTGTTCATCTTCACCATCGACCTCCTCCAGCCTCCACGGGCTCTTGTTCATCCAGTCTCCACCGCGCGCTACTCCACCGGCTACTATTCAACCACCCCTCCACGGGCACCCCTCCATCGTTTATTGTTCATCCAGTCCTCCACACCACTGGGTCATGTTCAACCACCCCTCCACGGGCACCCCTCCACCATCTACTGTTTATCTAGCCCTCCACACCACGGGGTCCTATTCATCCAGAGGCAACGCCACCGCTCACTGTTCATCCACCCCCCCCCCCAACGCTCACTGTTCATCCAATCGATCGGCTTCAGTTAGCAGCAGTAGTGAAGGAATCGCTCGATCGGGTTCAGTTAATAGCCATCGATCGATCGCTCGGGTTCAGTAACGCGTAGCCTGCAGTGCAATTGCTCGGGTTCAGTTAGAGGCCAACGCCTCTCTCGGGTTCAGTTAGAGCCAACGCCTCACACACACGTGTGTACGTGTATGAGAGAAATGCGCATCGCTCGCCCCCAACCTCCCACCATAACCGGGAACTCCCCGAAATTTTCCTCGCCCTCGCTTCTACCACGGTTTTTTCCATCATGGACGGCCCAAAGAATGTCATGCAGCTGCGTCTCCGGCCCGCCCAGGACGAAAAGCCCATTTTCTGTCATGATTTTTTGTCATAGAAGTAGGAGCCCACCACATCTATGATGATACCGGGTTTTGTCACAATTATCGTCATAGAAGTGTCATGTGTATGACAGGAAAAAAATTCGTTCGGCCCAAAATGTCACGGATTTGTCTTTTTTTTGTAGTGAGTAGTGTTTTGTGTGTAAAGATGTTTGTATTTAGGCTGGCCACCCGCGTTGAAGCACATCTTTTTTTGGATGTGCACCCATCGTTCATAGTGTTGTTTCCATAGAACTGCGTTCAGTGCTGGCCTAGGGAAAAACTACGGTCTAAAAACCAAGCAGTCCATCACAAAACAAACACTAAAATATAACAAGCAAAAGGCAAAAAAGAAATCCAGTAAAGAGATCGTGCGGAGAAAAACAGCGCGGCAACGCGCGCGAACACTTCTAGTTATAATATACCCGAGTGAAACCCTAGTGCGGACGGTTGTGATCTACGGGCGGCTTTGTTGGGCTCTCTTTGAACGGGCCTTTTTCTGGACTTTCTCGGCCTCTTTTTGAACGGGCCACATCGCCGCGTCCACCCAACCCGCACCCCAACCCCCGTCTCCTCCTCAGACCGACCTCGCCGCCAGCCATCAGGCCATGGCCTCCATGCTAAAAGGGGATGTTAACTGAAACTGTAATGTATTATATTGATTTGGGCGACAGTAGTATATATAGGCTGATTAACAGCGGTTGCAATACATCGTGTGCACAAGTCGTGCAGTAATGGCTACAATATCGCTACCACTAAGTCAAGACATGGGACATGGACATCATTAGCTTAACATCCCCCCGCAGTCTCAGCGTCGACTGGCAAGATGCTGAGGCTGGAGCTGAAGTCATTGAAGATTGAAGTGGAGAGGCCCTTGGTAAATATGTCTGCAAATTGCGAAGTAGTTGGAACATGTAGCACTCTGACTTCACCCAGAGCCACCTTCTCACGCACAAAGTGAATGTCAATTTCGATATGCTTGGTCCGGCGGTGCTGCACCGGATTTGCTGACAAGTAACACGCAGAGACATTGTCGCAGTAGACGATTGTGGCTTGCTTGATTGGTTGATGCAGCTCGGCCAATAGTTGGCGAAGCCATATGGTTTCAGCAACAACATGGGCCACGGCTCGGTTCTCTACTTCGGCTGAGGAGAGAGAGACTGTTAGCTGCCGCTTTGAGGACCAAGACACCAGATTGTCACCTAGAAAAACAGAGAAACCAGAGGTGGAGCGTCGAGTATCTGGGCAACCCGCCCAATCTGCATCTGAATAAGCTGTCAAAGTTAATGGTTTAGAGTTGTTTAGGTGAAGGCCATGATCGGTGGTTCCTTTGAGATATCTGAGGATTCGTTTGATGTGGGTTAGGTGTTCTTCTTTGGGATCATGCATAAATAGGCAAGCTTGCTGTACGGTGTAGGCTATGTCAGGGCGAGTTATGGTGGCATACTAAAGAGTACCCGCAAGGCTACGGTAAAAGGTTGGATCAGCGACATGGGTGCCGGTAGAGGAAAGTTTGCCGCCCGTGTCAGCAGGAGTGCGGGTGATGTGACAGTCCTGCATGCCAGCTTTGGCAATGAGTTCCGAAATGTATTGCCGCTGAGATAAAAAGAGTCATGATGCAGAACGAGTCACTAAGATGCCGAGGAAGTGATGAAGAGTGCCCAAGTCCTTCATGGCAAATTCAGAACTGAGAGAAGAAATGACATTGTTAAGAAAAGCAGTGCTAGAACCAGTGAGTATTATGTCATCCACATAAAGAAGAAGGTAGGCAGTGTGGTCGCCATGGTGATAAATGAAAAGGGAGTTATCAGAACGTGAAGGGAGAAAACCAATGGTTTGAATAAATGTAGCAAATCTCTGAAACCAGGCTCGCGGAGCCTGTTTTAGGCCGTAAAGAGACTTTTTGAGCAGGCAAACGTGTTGGGGAAGATCCTCAAAACCCTGTGGTTGTTGGCAGTGGACAATCTCTTTGAGGGTGTTGTGAAGAAAAGCATTAGAGACATCCAGTTGGTGAATAGTCCAAGCAGAAGAGATAACAAGGGACAGAACGACTCTGATCGTGCTAGGCTTGACAATGGGTGAAAAGGTTTCATCATAATCTATGCCTGCCTGTTGAGAAAATCCTCGACAAACCCAGTGAGCCTTGTATCTGGAAAGTGTGCCATCAGAGTTGTACTTGTGGCGAAAAACCCAGTTGCCAGAGACCACGTTTGCATGAGAAGGTTTGGGAACAAGCTCCCATGTCGAGTTGTGCACGAGGGCATCATATTCCTCATGCATAGCCATCTTCCAGTTAGTATCCAGAAGTGCAGTGCGATAAGAGGAAGGCAGAGGAGATACAGAGTTGGTTGTGGCACTAAGGTTGAGGCGGCGAGCAGGAATGCGATAACCATCCGTAGCACGAGTCTGCATTTTATGAGGATTAGAGGGAGGAACAGCAGGAATGGCATTGGTAGGCAAAGGTAGGGGTGTGGACGGGGAATCAGAGGAAGATGAAGATGGAGAGGTATTGTCATGGGGAGAGGCAGGAGTGGACATGAGGATGTATTGGGGGGAGCTGGTGTGGGCTGTATGGGAACGGTGGTAGGGCTGGGTGGAGTAGGATGTAGTGGAGATTAGAGGAAAATAGGGGAATGAGCAGAAGAAGAAGGAGTGGGCTGTGGTTGCGGAAGCGATTTGGTGATGTGAGCGAAGGGAAAAGTATTTTCGTCGAAGGTAACATGCCGAGATATAAGGACACGACAAGAGGCTGGATCAAGACAGCGATAACCACGATGCTCACTAGGATAACCAAGAAAAATGCAAGGACTGGATCCAGGAGCTAATTTGTGGGGAGTAGTTGCGCTGATGTTGGGATAACAAAGACATCCAAAAACCCGTAAGGAGGCATAGGGTGGAACTATTTGATGAAGAGAGAAGAATGGAGTGGTGTGAGGTTGTTTAGTAGTTGGTCCGATGTTTAAGAGGTAGGTTGCGGTGCTAAGAGCTTCTACCCAATAAACATGGGGCATGGAGGCTTCAAGAAGAGGAGTATGCAGAATATCGTTAATGGTGCGCAGAGCACGCTCAGCTTTGTCGTTTTGTGGTGATGTATATGGGCAGGAGAAACGAAGGACTACACCATGAGAAAGGAAGAATTGGCGGTTGGTTAGGTTGTCAAATTCGCGGCCATTGTCGCACTGAAGGAACTTGAGAGGTGTATTGAAGTGAGTAGATATATAGGCATGAAACTGAATAAAGATAGAGTGAACATCAGACTTGGCATGCAAGGGGAAAGTCCATATATATAGTGTGTGTAATCATCAAGAAGTACAAGGTAGTATTTGTAGCCCGACACACTACTAATAGGAAAAGTCCAGACATCACAGTGCATCAGCTCAAAAGGAGCCGAAGTAGATGTCAAGGAAGAAGAAAAAGGCGGTCTAACATGCTTTCCACGTCGACAGGCATCACAGAGAGCCGGTTCATGGCCACCTTTACAACTAGGAATGGAAAATTCAGTAACTAAACTAGATACAATGGCGTGATTTGGATGGCCTAAGCGGCGATGCCACATGTTGACAGAGGCGATGAAGGTAACCGCGCGGGTGGAGGTTGAAGCATTATGGAATGGATATAAATCACCAAGGCTATTGCACCGAGCGATCACTGCCTGTGTTGTTGACAGATCCTTCACATTGAGACCAAAGGGATCAAACTCAATAGAAACCCAGTTGTCAGTAGTAAGCTTGCGAACAGAAAGTAAGTTTTGGACTAGATGAGGAGCAACAAGTATGTCTTTAACAACAAGAGAATGGTTTGCAGAGTTAATGTGAGATTGGCCAATATGAGTAACAGGAATAACAGAGCCATTGCCTACAGTTATGGGTGGGATCGAATTGGTGGGTGTTAACTTTGACAGCAAATTCAGATTAGCAGACATATGAGTGGACGCACCTGAGTCGACGATCCAGCCACCGTCGCCTTGAAGGGTGAAGTTGTTCATGGCATGTAAGAAAGAGGCCTTATCCCATTGCGCCGGTGCGTAGGTAGTAGGAGCCGTAAGGGGAGCAGAGGGCGCGGGCGGAGCCGGCGCCGGTGCGAGCTGGTACGCCGATGGAGTCTGGAACGCGGGATGCGCCATTGGAGCCTGGTACGCTGCCGGGACGAGGTGTTGTGGAGGTGCTTGGTGTGGAGCCGGCACATAGGAGGTGTACGCCTGCGCAGGTGGCCTCCCAAGGATCCCAGGGCCACCAGTTGGACGATGAGGAGCCATCGAGTGGAGCCAGGGCGGAGTGGGCGCGGTCTGTGGAGGCCATGGCGCGGCGCCCACGCCTGCAGGCGGTTGCCACGGGACCTGCCAGGCCTGAACAAGGCCGGTCCAAGGATCGGCCGCCGGTCGCCATGTAGTAGCCGTTGCCGGAGCCGAAAGAGCGCGGTTGTCGGAGCTGCTGCCAGAGCCGGAGGCATTCTTGTGCTGAAAGCCAGGAATTGGGTTCTTCCCCTTGTAGTTGGGGCTGACGCCGGCATGTCGGGGCTGCCATGCTGAGCGCGGAGGAGGTGGTTGGGCCGGAGGAGGACGTAGTGTAGCGCCGCCGGGGCCGGAGCCGGAGGGACGAGTGTTGGAATAGAACAATTGGGGTTGTGAAGCCGTCTGCACCTCCTTGCCATCCTCCAATTGCAGCATGGACCGCACCTCCGAGAAAGGGAGCAGCGGTCGAAGGATGGGGATGACGGATCTCAGGTTGGCGAATTTGTCGCTGATGCCGACGAGAAGGGCGGTGATGAGCGTGCGGTCAGTGACGGTGACACCGAGCTCGCGCAACTCATCTGATATCGCCTTGAGGCGCTGGCAGTAGTGACCAACCGGCTCGCCGCGCTATCGAATGGTCCGCACCGCCGTCTCCAGATGCTGAATGCGGGCGTCACGGTTGTCCTGAAACAAGCACTGCAGCTCGTCCCACACGACGGCGGCGGTGGCGTCCTTGGCTAGGAGACTAAAAAGGTCCGTTGAGATCCGCGTGTAGATCCACTGCAGGATGGCGAAGTCGTCCTTGACCCAGAGCGGGTCGTGCGTTACCGCCGGCGTGTGGAGGTCAATGTGGCTCCCGAGACCGCAACGCCCGAGGTGGACGATGAACAGGTGACGCCAGTGATAGTAGTTGTGCGCCGCTAGATCAAGGACAAGCGGGATGAACGGAGAAACATCCGTGATAGCGTCGCTGATGGAAGTGGGGGCTAGAAGAGTAGTAGGTGGGGGAGGATTGGAGAGGATTGGAGGAGTTGGGGGAGGGAGATGGCCAAGAGGGCCAAGGTTTGTGGTGTCACCGGCGGCGGCAGAGTGTGCCCCGGCGGGACTCATTTTTGCGGAAGGGGAGGAGCTAGCCTGAAGTATCTGATACTATGCTAAAAGGGGATGTTAACTCAAACTGTAATGTATTATATTGATTTGGGCGACAGTAGTACATAAAGGCTGACTAGTATAATGCTCGTACGTTGTCACGGGCCTTCTAATATTTTTGTTGGTTGCATATTGAAACATGATGCCCTTCAAATTTCACATATGTAGAAAAGATTTCCAGTAACAATCGACAAATATACTTGATGCAATGCATTTCCATTTTCCCACTTCACTTGCATCTCCATTATTATTTTTTAGTTGCAATGTATTAAAAATGTAATTTGGCAACATATACATGAAGAGCATAAAATCGTATACTTCCTCCGTTCTTAAATATAAGTTTTTTTAGAGATTCCAATACGGACTATTTGCGGAGCATAATGAGTGAATCTACACTCTAAAATATGTCTATATACATCCGTATGTAGTTCGTATAGAAATATCTACATAGACTTATATTTAGAAACGACGGGAGTACAAAATAACCCAACACACTCTTGTAACGAATAAATTATTATTATCTAGAATATAAATATAATGATGATAAAATAATTGCATGTATCTTGATTATGAAAATAAAAAGATAAATATACTTGTCTGTGCTCGTTGGAATATCAGCCAACAGAGAATATAGGTTGTGAAATGCTATTTCAAGTGCGTTATTGAAGTCCCTTGAAAATCTCAGTAATTTCAATATCTCATAGCTTTATTCTCTACCAAATGTGACGTAGAGTGAGTCCAAAATATATACATGGTATGCATGTGTGGAGTGAGTCGCATCCTGCTTTGTAGCAACATAGGACATTCTCTAGATCACTTGTTTGGCTATTATCTTCAGAACAATTTTTGCTATTTCTAGAATATTTGACACTTCTCTCGTGGCATAATAACCACTCCTCTCAGTTCACAAGGGAGAAAGGAAAAGAAGCTAATCTGTTCTAGACAAATAAACAGCCTCCCTGAAAAAGGAAAAGCTACTCCACACCTCTCACTACACATGCACAACACACATCCCTTATCCCCACCTCACAAGGCACAACTTCAGCAACTCACATGGCATAGTTGCCGCTTTCTCTCCCCGCCACTGCTCCTCTTGTCCCGCCATAGCGTCATCTGCCGGCTCCTCTCCCAGCCTTGGTGTCAGCCATCGCTTCCTCTCCCTGCCACTACATAGACCACCACCCCCTCTCCTAGTCTGGTTGATTTGTACCCTTGATCCGCGATAGTTGTCGGCCTAATGCTATGCCTACAGGTAGTGGCTGATGGACCACGCCTGACCGACGGAAGCAACAACGGTGCCGTAGGTAACATGCATACACACAGTCGGTGGGCGCCTGAAACAATGCCATCAAACATGCATGAGCAACGACCTCGATCATGCCTCCCTGTAGGTTAATTCTTCCCCTTTTTTATCGTGTTTTGTTAGAGGGATCTCAAATGAACTATTCATATTCAGCAAAAGTAATAAACAAAAAAATTCACATGTATCTCTGAAATAAAAACTACGCAACAAATTTACAGTGAACTTCATGGCCAATAATGAATTTAATTGTTTATAGGACAAATTAAGAAATAATTTCTCAGAGATAGTAATAACTGACCCAGTAGTCAATTGTTGATTGGAAATGTATGCTAATATGGCTCGGAGATGCAATAGAACAACTGAAGGATTGCACTTGAAGATCAAATATGATAACTCTGAGCACTCTGGTCACAAGTTGTTTAGGCTCTGGATCTCAAGTAGCAGCTCTAACAGGAAGGGAATAAAGTGAACTACACTTCACAAGAAACAACAATATTGGATTTCTTGTTATCTTGAATACTACCAATTGGAAAGCAAAGAAGAGAATATTTCAATTATTTCTACTGTCTAGCAATCGCAAAGGTTAAATGTAACATCAATAGCAACTAATAGTTCACTTTATTCCCTTCCTGTCAGAGCTGCTACTTCAGATCTAGGGCCTAAACAATTTGTAACATCAAGCAGTAGAATCCCGTGCGTTGCTACAGGCCTTTTAAATTTTTTATTGCGTACATATACTAAACTTGGTGAATTTTTGCCTTCTTCCAACAGCATCGCCTTGGACCCTTGTCATTGGATTTCTTTTTAAATGTTGACATAATTCATCTTCATCTTTCTCATGTATTCTACAAAAATAAAATATATAGAAGTGCACCTTTTGAATTATCATGAAGAACAATTCTCTAAAATTCAATGAGTTTTTAGTCCGGTCCAAAATAGTTATGGTAATGACTTTGTCAATCAACATTTTCAAAGTATCAGATATACAAAGGTGGACGTATAAACATATATTAAAAAAATCTCATATACAATGTATATTCATTGGTCAGCTGTTAGATGCAAGTAGGTGACCGTTTTTTAGTCAAAATGAGCGACATCGTGCTTTTTAGTGGAGTGAGTCACATCCCAATTTGAATAATAACATGTAGGCTCAAATGTAAATCATTTGTTGGTAATTATTTTTTAGAAACGACTGGTTAGGGCATGTGATATCTTTCACTATATAAAAAATTATATGACATTTCTATCATATTAAACAACCGGTTTTCCCTTAAAACAAACAACTCCTCCTTCTCTTCTAATCCTAAAAAAGCAATTCACCCTCTCCACTCATCGCATGACGCGGCGGTCAGGCTCACATTTCATTACCCCGGCCTGTCCTGCCCACCATGGCTTCTCATTGTCGCCTCCCATCGATGCCACATCATTTAGCTTGCACCATGCTCTCAACGCCACATCCCCTCCTCTCCACGATGTCGCCCGCCCCCTCCTCTCCACTCCATGGCATCCCAGGCCGATTCCCGGTGCCAAGGAGTGCACACCATCGTAGCCGAGGGTGACCACCACGCTGCACCTTCTCCGACAACATATTCCTCTGTAGCTGATCGAATGCTAATTTATATCTGTCAAAGATTGACTCCAACAACATATTCACAATAACAATGGATGACAGAATAGTAGTCAGAGAAAATAATCTTGCATACCTAGTTCACATTGTCATGGTATCATGATTAAAATAGAAAACAAATATTTACTATAATAATAAAATTAAACATAATGGACTCTACAGTTCAGAAAGAAGTGGTTAATTTGGCGCAAGATAGATAACATAATTCTGAAAAGAAAACAGAATTTTGGTCAGGCAAACCACAAAAATATCTAGTTAGAGGAGATAGTAAATAAAATAGCCCTTCAATTGTAGAATTGGTATAGAGGCGTCACAACTATTCTACTACTGCACAATTCTATGACAAATTGTGAAATTAAATTATCACATCTAAACTCAAAACATCGGGGCCTCCTTAAGTTCATACATTCAAAGCAATGTTAACCTCCTAATCAAACATGTTGGACATATGATCTAGAAACTTCCAAAAAAATGTAAAGAAATAGCAGAGATTCATGAACCATACATGACCTGATTAAGCCCTCCTAATCAGTGTCTATATGAATGCAACAATGTACCTTTTATCTCTATTTCTTCTACATAATCCAATTCATATGATACCCTTGGTTTTTCTGAACTTGAGGGGTAACAGTCTACACATATTTGTATCCTAGAGCCGACCCGACATGCTAGAGTCTACACATATTTGTATCCTAGAGCCTGCACATATTTTTCATGTCTAGATGAGTCTCGAATAGACGACGATCGTGTAGATCAATCTTTTCAAAATGATATAACAAGAAGAGAAGAAAAGGTGTAACAAAAAAAGGAAAGGGAAGGAAACGTGGGTCTGCTGGGCCTGGGCTGCTATGTATGCATCTGAAGGAAAGAAATATCAGGGAGATTTTCTGATTGATGGTTGATTGTTTTTGTTTTGCTGTAAGGAAGTGGATCTGTCGAGGCCTCACATGAGTCCATCGTAACAAAAGGAGCGGTGTGGCATCTATTTGTAGCGGTGGGTCGAACAAGATTATTAGAGCCAAAAACCAACGCTGAAACTGGACATGGGAGGAGAGGCATCCGTTCCAAAACAAACTGGTGGGAGTGAGGAATCGCTGCAAGGGAAAAAAACCAAAGGAGGTTAGGATCGAACGAGGTGGTGGAAGTGGAAACGAACAACCCTTTAATAGTAGGCCATAAATTCGGAAGGCAACCTTTTACAAGGAAATATCACGTATATTTGTTGAGATGAATGATCATTAAATTCCAAACAATTTCTCTCCTAAGAATATCTAAGACATGAATCTTAAGAGCAATAGTAACTGAAGAACAACAAGTAGGTAGATGTCCTCAATGGTGACACAACAGTTGAGGTTGGCGGTATGCAGCTTCATTTCTATGAAAAGTCAAACATTCAGGACCAATCCGTATAGGAACATGCATAAGAAAATAAGAGTAATCCAAAAATGTAAGGATTATATTATTTTGTCTTCCTGAGTTCGCTTCCCAGTGAAATATCTATCATTTCCTTTTATTGCAATATCAGAGCCCCTCCACTTTCCATTTTGTTTTTAGTTACAGTTCCAAGTCCTTCCTTCAACATATGATTATTTCTGTATGACTAATATGCTTCTGCATCTGCATATGATTATTCTTTTTTGATAAGTTGTCAACAGTTTAGGCCATTAACTAATGATAACACTGAGAGGCAAAGCGCAATTGAGCAAAGTTTGTTTAGCAAAGAATAACTCCGTACAATAAATTGGCAGGAGTCCTAGATCCTCCGTGCAAGATACTATTAAGTGCTTCAAAATATATAGTTCAATGCACATAAAAATAATTAAGCCACTAATACCATGATGCAATTATTTATTTTCTTGATATAGAATAGTAAAGTACAAAATTGGCAGTTTACCATTCACATGTAGAGATCAGCAACTCTTCGGTTAAACTATCTTTGGATTGTCAGTCAATGCCCCACCTGTGGCCATTCTTTTTATTGACTTGAAGCAATACCCTACAAAACTACTTCACAAAGAGGCTCAAATTGTCGTTGATAGTCTACATGCTACACATAAATCATGGAAGGGGCAAACACTGATAACATTACCATTTGAGCTTCTTCTATATCTAGTCATAGTATTCCAACTATCCTAAATAAAGAAGTTATCTGAAAGCTGCACTCTAACCTGCAACAATAAGGGGAGAAAATTAGAAACAGATATGCTAGATAAAATGATTGCCATGATCTTAAATAAGCAAGCAATAGAGCAGTGTCGTTCCCACAAAGGCAAATGACAAAGTACAACAAAACTTGAAGTACCTAAACCATCATATCTTGAAATGTGTTGTTTTCTTCATCGACGGATCTAACAAAAATGAATAGAAACCTGATCGGGTGAATGCTTGCAGTTGAAGGAAATATGCCCTAGAGGGAATAATAAAGTTATTATTTATTTCCTTATATCATGATAAATGTTTATTATTCATGCTAGAATTGTATTAACCGTAAACATAATACATGTGTGAATACATATACAAACATAGTGTCACTAGTATGCCTCTACTTGACTAGCTCGTTGATCAAAGATGGTTGTGTTTCCTAACCATAGACATGAGTTGTCATTTGATTAACGGGATCACATCATTAAGAGAATGATGTGATTGACTTGACCCATTTCATTAGCTTAGCACTTGATCGTTTTAGTATGTTGCTATTGCTTTCTTCATGACTTATACATGTTCCTACAACTATGATATTATGCAACTCTTGTTTACCGGAGGAACACTTTGTGTGCTACCAAAAGTCACAACATAACTGGGTGGTTATGAAGGAGTTCTACAGGTGTCTCCGAAGGTACATGTTGAGTTGGTGTATTTCGAGATTAGGATTTGTCACTCCGATTGTCGGAGAGGTATCTCTGGGCCCTCTCGGTAATGTACATCACTATAAGCCTTGCAAGCAATGTAGCTAATGAGTTAGTTGCGGGATGATACATTACATCACGAGTAAAGAGACTTTCCAGTAACGAGATTGAACTAGGTATTGAGATATCGATGATTAAATCTCAGGCAAGTAACATACCGATGACAAAGGGAACAACGTATGTTGTTATGCGGTTTGACCGATAAAGATCTTCGTAGAATATGTGGGAGCCAATATGAGCATCCAGGTTCCGCTATTGGTTATTGACCGGAGATGAGTCTCGGTCATGTCTACATAGTTCTCGAACCCGTAGGTCCGCACGCTTAAAGTTCGATGACGGTTATATTATGAGTTTATGTGTTTTGATGTACTGAAGATAGTTCAGAGTCCCGGATGTGATCACGGACATGACGAGGAGTCTCGAAATGGTCGAGACATAAAGATCGATATATTGGACGACTATATTTGGACACCGGAATGGTTCCGGGTGAGATTGGGACAATACCGGAGCTCCGGGAGGTTATCGGAACCCCCCGGGAGGTATATGGGCCTTAATGGGCTTTAGTGGAAAGGAGGGGAAAGGAGCAAGGGAGGCCCCCCCCCAAGCCCAATACGAATTGGGGGGCCGGCCCCCCTTTCCTTCCTCCCTCCTTCCTCTTCCTTCCCTCTCCCTCTCCAGATAGGAAAAGGAGGAGTCTACTCCCGGTGGGAGTAGGACTACCCCTTGGGCGCGCCAGCTCCTCCTGGCCGCCCCCCTCCTCAACTCCTTTATATACGGGGGAGGGGGGCACCCCATAGACACGACAATTGATCCCTTGGATCTCTTAGCCATGTGTGGTGCCCCCTCCACCATAATCCACCTCGATAATCGTAGCGGTGCTTAGGCGAAGCCCTGCGTCGATAGAACATTATCATCGTCACCACGCCGTCGTGCTGACGGAAATCTCCCTCAAAGCTCGGCTGGATCGGAGTTTGAGGGACGTCATTAAGCTGAACGTGTGCTGAACTCGGAGGTGTTGTACGCTCGGAACTTGATCGGTCGGATCGTGAAGATGTACGACTACATCAACCGCGTTTTGCTAACGCTTCCGCTTTCGGTCTACGAGGGTATGTGGACACACACTCTCCCCTCTCGTTGCTATGCATCACCATGATCTTGCGTGTGCGTAGGAATTTTTTTGAAATTACTACGTTCCCCAACAGTGGCATCCGAGCCTGGTTTTATGCGTAGATGTTATATGCACGAGTAGAACACAAGTGAGTTGTGGTTGATACAAGTCATACTGCTTAACAGCATGTCATACTTTGGTTCGGCGGTATTGTTGGATGAAGCGGCCCAGACCGACATTACGTGTACGCTTACGCGAGACTGGTTCTATTGACGTGCTTTGCACATAGGTGGCTGGCGGGTGTCAGTTTCTCCAACTTTAGTTGAACCGAGTGTGGCTACGCCCGGTCCTTGATAAGGTTAAAATAGCACTAACTTGACGAACTATCATTGTGGTTTTGATGCGTAGGTAAGAACGGTTCTTGCTCTTCCCTGCAAGTCTTGTTGCTTGCCGAACCTCTGCTGGAGCGGACATGTTTAGCTGCCAGAAGCAGCTCTGCCTGTTGGTGCCACGGCCTGCGGCACTCGACGGTGATTACCGGAGACACGACCGGAGGGGAGGAAGAAGAGCAAAGAAGATTTGCCGGCGCACGAACGCCCCCCCCGCACGTACGGGTTTCTTTGTTTATCACCACGAGCACACACTCATTTTCCTCAGCGATTACATAGGGAGGGAGAGGGTTTTATACCCGAGCCCACGGACATGCCCGAGCTGCTCCACGGCTCACCCACCTCCCACTCGCCACGCCCCGCACGCCCTGGCTCGCGCGCGCTCATCGCGCTCTGACGCGATCGCCGCGGCCAGTCCACGCGCCCTACGCGGCCCGAGCCCTAGTCCTACGCTAACTACCCAGCGCACACACGCACTGGCACACACACACGCACGCCTACACTTGGGCACGCACACACGCACCCAACCTTGCCCTGGCCCGAGTCCGACGCGTTCACCGCATGCGCTCGCGCGCACCAGCTCGCCGGGCTCGCCACGGGTTATTCCCAACACACTCCCCCTAAGCCGTGGCCTAGAGGAGACCGTTGTCCTCGGCGTCAGCATTCACCAGCATCGCTTGCTCCGCCGCCGGCGCCCTCCGCAGCTCCGTGCAGTCGCGCTTGAAGTGGCCGCACTCGCCGCACTTGTATCAGCGGCCACGCCTGTTGCCGCTGTCCCGCGTCGCCACGCTGCGCGCGTCGTCGTCGTCGTCCCGAGCTCCCCCTTGGCGTCGCTCCTGCGCCCACCACTGCGCCGCCATGTACAGCAGTTTGCAGTCCGGGCACTCGGCGCTGCTGTGCCCGCGGCGCTGCACACGCTTGTCGAATGCGCGCAGCCGCCCGAGCACCTCGTCGTAGGTGAGCTCCTCCAGCACGCAGAATTGCTCGATTCCGGCGACGACCGGGAAGAGACGGTCCGGCACCGTATCCATGAGCATTTTCACCAGCTCGGTGTCGCCTAGCGTCTCCCCCAGGCTCGCAAACCTCGTCGTCATCCCCGCCAACCTGCCGGCGTAGACGTCCAGGGACTCGCCGTCCTCCATCTTCAGCCGGTCCAGCTCGCCGCGCAACGTCGCCCTCCTTGCCGCGCGCACCCGTTCGGCGCCGACAAAGCGCACTTTGAGGGAGTCCCATACCTCCCTCGCCGTGGGCTTCGCCGCCACCTGCAGCAAGACGTCCTCCGGCAGCCCCGACAGGAGCACCGCCCTCGCCGTCACTAGTGTTGAACCGGCCTTTAGTGCCGGTTCGTAACGGCCTTTAGTGCCGGTTTGCCAACCGGCACTAAAGAGTGGGGACTAAAGCCCCCCCCCCCTTTAGTACCGGTTCGTCACGAACCGGCGCTAAAGTGCCACCACGTGGCACGAGCCAGGCC
>NC_041383.1:749727418-749734846 GCF_002162155.2 Triticum dicoccoides | reverse complement strand
GGTGGCGCTGGTACTGCGTGGGCGGGGGAGAAGTAGTAACTCCATGTTGACGCCGCTGCCCCTGCCCTCTCCCGGCCTCGTCGACCATCCCTTTGCCTCGATCTGCGTCGACAACGAGGAACCAGCAGTACGGCGACTGTGGCAGTGCAGCTCCGAGGCGCGAGTAATGCGGTTCAATGCTCGCGCGCTTGCAGCCTTGGGCGTTTCTTTTTGCGAGGATATGCAGATTCATCATCACGGCTTGCAGATGCAGTTCGGGCGGCTTCAGTTATTTCAGATGCAGTTCTGCAGCTCGTCCCTGCAGTTCCTGGCGGTGGATGCTTTTTCTTAACCTTTTTTAATGTGATGTATAGGCATATTTTGCATCAAAGTTCCCTGCTCGGGGGTGCACTTCAGTCCGATGGAGGGGCGCGTGCAGCTCTGTTATCTTATTTTTGACCTGCTGTGCTCTGTTTGTTTTTGTGTAAAAAGAAGTCACGCTCGGGCAGCACTGCAGTCTGGTGGCGGGGCGCGTGCAGTGTTCTGTTGCTTCGGTGGGAGAAAAGGGAGTCCTGGTGTCGCCTCGAAACTCTTTTGGTGATGTGGTTATGTCCACCTGCACGCACAACCCAGAAAAAGATTTGAGTGGACTACACGGTTGGCTGTTCCTGGGTTCAGTTAACTAATGTGAGTGTGGTTGTGTAATGAATGGATATGTATGTTTTTGAAGCTCACTTTGTCCGAAAACAAAAACACCTCGGAAAGCAGCTCACTTACATGTGGTTCACTTGCTCAATCACTACGGTTCACTCGCCCGGTCTACGCATGTAAAAAATATTGAGTTTGGAAAAAACTCACGTGGTTCACTTTCGGTAGTGTCGCAGCCCGTTTGCGGTAGTCTTGAGGTTCACTTCCCATAGTATTGTGGTTCACCAACGCTTCGACATGATGTGCATTCCACCTCGTTTGAGAAAATTTACGTCCCATAAAAAAGAAATCATGCAGTGCACTTGTCCGTCTGATGAAGTGCGGGTTTTAGTCTAAAGAAGTGCGGTTTGCTACCTCGTTTGGGAAAATTGACGTCCCACAAAAAAAGAATCATGCAGTGCACTTATCCGTCTGATGAAGTGCAGATTTTGGTCTAAAGAAGTGCGGTTTGGAAAATTTACGTCCCACAAAAAAGAAATCATGCAGTGCACTTGTCGGTCTGATAAAGTGCGGGTTTTTGGTCTGAAAGCAGTGCAGTTTTCTGTCTGATGCAGTGCACACGACGATTTTGGTGTCGCAAAAAACAGAGTGTCCGCATTTTTATAAAATTGAAACTGCTCTTAAACCATAAGGAATTAGCGGAAGTGTTCTACATAAAAAAGTTGCGCCTCGTCAATATCTTTCCAACGGCGTATAATTTGAATCATTTCGACCAGCGGTTTGTGAAAATTTCACGAAAAACGGCGGCTGCCTCTCATCGTCAGCCGTACAATTTTCAAAATTAACTAAAAACCATAAGAATTATCAAAAACATTCCAACATATGAAAGTTGCGCCTCGTTCGTAGCTTTCCAGCGGCGTATCACACGCCTCGTTTCGATAAACGGTTCAAAAACTGGAGCGAAAACAGTACAAACATTGCTAAAAATTCAAAAAAATAGAATTCCGCGATTTAGTAAATTTGAAACTGCTATTCAACCGTAACAAATTACAGAAAATAATAGATATGAAAAAGATGCGCCTCGATCATATCTTTCCAGCGGCGTATCATTGGCTTTATTCCGATGAACGGTTTAGAAAAAAATCGCGAAAATACGCTTGCTGCCACTCGTCGTCTGCCGCGCCATTTTTGAAACTGCTCTTAAACCGCAAGGAATCTCGAAAAGTGTTCAACATGGTGAAGTTGCGCCTAATTCATAGCTTTCCAACGGTATATTATACGCCTCGTTCTGATAAACAGTTAAAAAACTAGAGAGAAAACAGTACCAGAAAAACACTGCATGCAATTTTTTTTGACGCGAAGTTCACTAGTCTGTATTGCAGTGCTCGTCGTCAAAATGATGCAGTGCGCTTTTGTTTAGCGTGCAGTGCGGAAGTGGTGTGCAGAATAGTTATTCTGCTAATATTAACAGAACAGACCGTCTCTGTGTGTGTGTGTGTGTGTGTGTATATATATATATATCATCGAATGTCTCACAAACCAACACCATTAATCATTCACATATACAGATGTATATACTTATACAATTTTTCCTACATATGTTGCCTTTGGTGCCTCCGGAGCACGATGACAAGTGGTTCATGGGGGCGGTAGCGGGTAATAGTATTCTCCTTTGGGATCTATGACCTGGTCGAGCAAAATTCCGGCTATTTCCTCTTGAAGTGCTAGTATGCGGTCCGATGGTAGGAGCTTATCCCGCACCTCTCTGAACTGTTAAGAAGGAGATCAATATGCATGTGTGTTAGTTGTGTGACTAGATATCGATAATGGTGTGAATAGTGTTCTGACAAACGTACCCAGTCCTGTCTATCAGATCTGCTCCTTTCGCACATCATCATGTGAATGTTCTCGCAAACGTAGAATGCACACAGATTATTCCCTGGCGCCTGCTTCAGGGCCTTTACGAGAATGGAATTGAATCAGATAATGATTAATCAAGCATGATAATTAATTAATGATATTGAAACAAGAATTAAAGAGATGGTAGCTAGCTAGTACTACTTAATTACTTACCTTGGGTCGATGCCAAAACAACTTTTTTGCCCACTTGCCTGGAGTCATCTTGATGAACTTTGCCCATGCCCTGCCCGCCGGCAAAGAAAATTAATAAAGGGGTTATTAAATAGTTCATATCAGGAAATGACGAACTAATAATTAATAGGCCGAGATATAGTTAATAATGATTGAAATTACCTGTTGACTATCCCCTTCACGATGGTGTAGTCTTTATCTTCTTTAGTTAGTGAGTCCAGTAATTCAACTTTTCCTTCCTCAACTTTAATGTCTAACAAGACCCAGTGCCAACTGCATACGCACACGTTTGCATGTCTTAATTAAGCGGGCATGTGCATAAAATTAATCAACTACCGTAAACCGTATACACTTAATTATTAACATCTAGCTAGCTAGTAAGCAAAAAAACAGAATTTGTAGTACAAGACAGTGTGACTCACGGGAAGTTGTAAGGAAGTAGTATATCTTCATTGCTATTGAGGCGCTTCAAGAACTGTAGCATGCTTTTCTCTACAGCATCTTGACAACATTCAATTTGCCATATGTCCTCATTAATGGTATTTGGGTCAATGAACCCAACGCCATAGCGTCCAGCTTTTTTCATTTATTACATCTTCATCCTGCATATAATACCACAAAAAGAAATCACTTACAGACAATAGCAACTGATGATAGACTTACCGAGTGCGTCTTGATTGTATAACTGAAATAGTTCTGGATACTCAATGGCCAGAGCTTTCTCATGATAATAATGCTCATGCTTGACATTCACCATGAGGGACTCTCAATTGGAAATCTTGGTAATGTTCATGTACCATTGATGCAATTGATACATTCTCATTGGGAGGTCCTTGACCTTGTCTGGATGAACCAAAGGTTGGCCCCGGACATATTTCCATGCTATTTCCGATTCTCTAAGCGTAGGCATGGGCTCGATTTCAAGGAGTTGTCCAACAGAGATATTGCGCATTTGAGCCTGCATTATATGATCCTCCGTTATTACCACATCGCCATGCTAGGGAACGCTAACGGTTTTCCCACAATAATATTTGGCATGCGCACTACTCCTCTCATGTGTTGTTGGCACAACAAGCGGGGGGATCGCTTGCGCCGCCTGTTCTCCCAACTGGGGAACGGTTTTCCCACATTTTTTGCCAGCTGCTTGTTGGCTCGAGCTCGAGCTCACTTCCTTCTTTAGCCGTTCTCGATGTAGTTTCCTGATTTGGCGCTCATAGTCCGAGTCAACAGGCTTGGGAGCTGGTTCTCTAGCCATACGAATGAAGTTGTCAATTACTTTCTCAGGCACTTTCTCCTTTGGCGGCGGTGCCGGTTTCGGTCCAAAATGGGCATCCACTTGGGCTTGCACTATGGCTGCGTTTTGCTCCTTAATCATGTCGTAAGGCCTCTGAGGAAGAGGAGCGAGGCTTGGACCATATTTATATCGCTTGTCTCCGCCTGTACTTCCTGAACTACCTCGACTCATACCGCTACGCACCAAAGCTGCGGCATGTCTCTTCTGCGGTTGCTGAGACGGCGGAGACGGCTGACGTGGAGTTGGACCAGGAGAAGTGGCCTGACGATGTGCCGGACTTGAAGCAGGAGGTGTGGCCTGACGTTGTGCCGGACTTGGAGGAGGTGGCGGACTTCGAGGAGGCGTCGTCTCATGCGTTCATGGACTTGGAGGAGCGGGAGTCTGCTGACTCGGTGGCGGACTTCGAGGAGGAGTCGGCAGACGTCGCGGTGTCGGTGGACTTCGAAAGATGATGCAATCCTTTCTCCATAGGATGATACGACGTATGACCTCTCCCAGTGTGCGCTTGTCTTCACCTCTAGGAATGTCAAGCGTTAGCCCTGAATATGGGTCCACCACTTCATCAACCATGACACGAGCATAGCCCTCTGGAATCGGGATGCAATGGTAGGTTGCTTCGGGGGTAACTGGAAAAGCAACGCCGTCCGCCACCTTCATGGATATGTTCTTCATTCTGGAGTGTAGCTCACAGTTAGTGTTCTGTATGATGTCATCCATAGGGTATGTATCCAGCAGTGTGTCACCCGGGGCAGAACCAACGCTGCTTCTCGGCATGGATGGGACGGTGCTATCCAATGCTGGACGATCATCCGCTTGCTGCTGCCGCTGCTGAGGCCCCCTTTCCTGGCTAAGTGAGTCGATCTGCTGCTGCTGTTGCTGGAATTTGAGTGCCAGGTCCGCGTGCCTTGCTTCTAGGCCTTGAAGGCGTTCTGCATCTTGCTTCCTCTGCTCCTCCTCCAGCTTCCTTTTCTTCTCCTCCTCCATCTTCCTTCTTGCACGGGTCCTGTAGTCCTTGTTCCATTCTGAAAAGCCCTCATACCAGGGAATAACGCCCTTGCCTCGTGTTCTTCCCGGGTGTTCAGGATTTCCTAGGGCGCGCGTAAGCTCGTCGTTCTCTCTGTTGGGCGTGAACACCCCCCTTCGATCTTCTTCTATTGGGTCAATTATCTTTTGTTCGGCTCCTTTTAGATTTGCCTTCCATGAAACTTCGCCTGTCTTCGGGTCCAACGCCCCCCCATGCGCATAGAACCAAGTTCTGCACCTGGGGGCCAGTTCCTAGTAACCCGAGTGACCCCTGCATCCTCCATCTCTTACTCATACTTATCCCACTTAGGCAATCCCACCGCGTAGCCACCTGGACCCAGCCTATGGAACATCGTCTTTCTTGCGGCATTTGCCTTGTTTTTCATCGACCGTTCCTTAGATAATTCTGAATCCTTGAAGGTCACGAAATCGTCCCAATGTTCTCTTTGCTTCTCCAGTGTTCCCTTGAAATCTGGAGTCTTCCTTTCATTAGCGAGGTAGTTGGCCCATACAGTTTTCTTGTGGGTGTTGAATGCAATTGCCATCTTCTTAAGAGCAGCGGCCTTGACTTTCTCCACATCTGCTTCAGTGAAATGATCTGGTAGGGTGAAATGTTCCATCAGAGATTTCACCAAGTCTTTTTTGGCTCTGTCGTCGACCCAAGTAACACCTGGACGTTTAGTCTTTGGCTCTTTCCATTCTTGAATGGAGATCGGGAGTTTGTCCTTCACAAGAACTCCACACTGACAAGTCCACTTGTCCGCAACGTTCTTAGGCGTGAGGGGTTCGCCACTAAGTTTGGTGGATTCGATGTGGTACTTTACACCATCCTTCAACAATCTGCCCGGGCCTTGCTTTGTCTTGCTGTCTGTAGAAGCAGATTTGCTCGATCCGGAGGGCTGAAAGAAGAAAGATCGATTCGTTAATATATTTCAATAAAAAAACATGTGATGATCACCATGATGCATGCTTATGTAAATATACCTCGCCGGTAGTCTTTGTTATTTGAAGATCAGCATTGTCTGTGTCATCACAAACATTGTTTGTGTCATCATAATCATAATCATAGTTCATGACTTCATCAGCTTGGTCGTCGAGATCGAATATCTTTTCATCACCCTCCCCGGTATTGTTCAGATATTGGGAGTTGTCATCTTCATTCAGATCATCTAGCCTGTGAGGGCTGTGTATGATGTCGAACAATTCCTCTTCTCTCTCTTTGCCGGTATTGTCCGCCATAGCTTTTACTTTACTAATTAATATAGAAGAAATATAAAACAATTTAGTATTCAAATTACAATGCATGGATGCAATTAATCAATAAGGAAAAACTGAATCTCGAATACATCGTCTCGAATATATAATCTCGAATACATCATCGTCTTAATATATATAATCTCGAATACATCGTCTCGAATATTATATATCGAATACATCACTGGCTAGGTACCTAATAAAGATCGAGTACTACAGAAGAATCTAGGGCGCCACTCGTGGTTCCTGGGGCGCGGGCGGTGCACACCCAAAGAGAAGGAACCATCACAGGATCATATCTCCAGTCATCTGCCCAAAGAACCCGCCAAGTAGTGGAGAACCTGGCGTCGTCCATAGCAGCCATGTAGCGATGGACGTGCTCATCTTCCTCCCTGACACCGCGACGCACCACCTCCGGCGGGGCCGGCTGCCTCTGCACCGAATGTGGCCCACGCGCACGCCACCAAAGAAGATCAGGGTCGACGACGGGACCCGAGGTCGGGTTCCTCACCAAGCGGTGCGCCCCTCCAGGTAGCACCTCCTAGTGCCAGCCCGGCGGAGCCCAGTCCCGGACATGGGTCCTCTGAAGCAGGACGTCGTCGCGAACGGGTCGACGGCGAGGATGCGGGCCAGGCATATCGTCGAGAACAAATACTATATGCCCGCAAAAAGTAACATTTTTTAAATGATTGGATTATGATAACTAAAATTCTATATATATGCAAATTCTAACAATTTGACATTAATCTAATTCATCTAACTAAAACTAATTCTAAAATTTCCTGATTATATAACTAACATTCCTATAACAATTCTAATATTTATATAACTAAAAAACAGAAAAATTGCTAACATTTCTATAAATATTTCTATAACTAAAAAACAGAAAACATTTATAACATTTCTATATAACTAACATTTCTAATATTTATATAACTAAAAACAGAATAATTTCTAACATTTCTATAACTAAAAAATAGAAAAAATTATAACAAACAAACTAATGTGTGTGTGTGTATGTGTAGTGTGTGTGCGTGTGTGTGTAGTGTGTGTGTGTGTGTGTGTGTGGACATGGCGGCCGGGGCGAGCTCACCGGCGAGGCGACGACGGGGCGGCGACGACGGGGCGACGGAACGGGG
>NC_041383.1:749720146-749726879 GCF_002162155.2 Triticum dicoccoides | reverse complement strand
GGGCGGTGACGTTGACGGGGGCGGCGACGAGGGGCGGGGACGGCCGGGGCGGTGACGTTGACGGGGGCGGCGACGAGGGGCGGGGACGGCCGGGGTCGGCGATGAGGGGCAGGGGCGGCGACGTCGACGGGGACGGCAGCGATCGGGGCAGGGCGGCACGACGGAGGGAGGAAACAGAGGGAAGAAACAGAGGGAAGAAACAGAGGGAAACTGAATTTTTTTCAAGTGTTGTATATATATGATGGACCTTTAGTACCGGTTGGAGCTACCAACCGGTACTAAAGGTCTGTTTTGGCCAGGCCAAGCGGCGGGAAGCGCACCCCCTTTAGTACCGGGTTATGGCTCCAACCGGTACTAAAGGGGGAGTCTTTAGTACCGGTTGGAGCCACGACCCGGTACTAAAGAGGGTGCGCTGGCTCCAGGCGGTGCGCAAGTTTAGTCCTACCTCACTAGCCGAGGGGCTACCGCACTGGTTTATAAGCCCCAGTGCGGTAGCTCTCTCGAGCTCCTCTCCTAAGCAAGCCTACTGGGCCTACCTGTCCTCTTCTGCCTAGTGGGCCTACTGGGCCTTTGCGGGTCTGCATCCTGGCCCAACTAAAGGTTGTGTTCCTAGTCGTATGCAGGCCGCTTTGGCCCAGTAGGCGGGCTTTTTTATTTTCTTAATTTTTTTTGCTTTATTTATTTTTGAGTTGTTTTTTGATGTATTTAGAGTTTCTTTGTGAATATTTTTGCTTTAGGTACAAAAAATTACAAACTTTCTGTTAGTGCCAGTAGTTTTCAAATTTGAATAGTTTAAATTTTGAATTATTTGAAATTTGTGTGAATCACTAGTTTGTGAATAACTTAACTTTGAAAAAAGTTTTTTCAGTGATTCTTTTTTCTTATGTTTAATATTAGTGTGTTTTATCATTATATTCAATTTGGTAATGCTTAGGTTATTTAAAAAAATGAAATGCCTTTGTAACAGTTCAGTTTTCGTCGGAAACCCTGATACTTCGAAAGAGATTGTCCATTTTGTACACGAAGTGTATCCAGTTTTTGCCGTAACCCTCTCTACTTTTTTGCACATGCTATTTGTATGAAATTATGATACCATGCCAACTTTCAACCTTTTCTGAGTTCATTTGAAATGCTTTTCAATTTCAGGGTCATTTAGCTGGAAAAAATCAGTAAATGCATGAAAAGAATTTGTTTGCACATAAAATTTCTTCGCGTTTCAAATGCCAAAACACATAACTACCCTAACTATTACAGACATTCCCTCCTAGGTGTGAAACACAGAAGAAAGTGATGATAGTGAAGCCGATCACATCCCAGATCTTTGGGTGTGAAACTTTTTCTTCGTGTGTGTCCCTTTGTGTCGTAGCCATGGAAAATCTTCATCATTTAACTGGATGCTCGGGTCAATATTCACTATGAATGGAGCAATTTCATCAAACTTTTCATAATCTTCTGACATGTTTGTCTTGTCATCCACTCCCACGATGTTTCTTTTTCCTGAAAGAACTATGTGGCGCTTTGGCTCGTCGTATGATCCATTCGCTTCCTTATCTTTTCTTTTTCTCGGCCTGGTAGACATGTCTTTCACATAAAAAACCTGCGCCACATCATTGGCTAGGACGAATGGTTCGTCTGCATACGCAAGATTGTTGAGATCCACTGTTGTCATTCCGTACTGCGGGTCTTCCGTTACCCCGCCTCGTGTCATATTGACCCATTTGCACTGAAACAAAGGGACCTTCAAATCACCTGATCCATAGTTAAGTTCCCATATGTCCTCTATGTAACCATAATATGTTTCCTTTCCCGTGTTGGTTGTTGCATCAAAGCGGACACCACTGTTTTGGTTGGTGCTCTTCTTATCTTGGGCAATCATGTAAAATGTATTCCCATTTATCTGGTACCCTTTGAAAGTCATTATATTCGAAGATGGTAACTGGGACAGCGAGTACAGGTCATTTTGAATATCGCCTCATTCAGGGCACGTTTCTGCAACCAATCGGCGAAAGTCCTCGTTTGTTCTCGTGTAATCCAGTCGTCAGACTTCTCCGGGTGTTTGGACTGTAGAAAATTCTTGTGTTCCTCCATATACGGAGCCACCAAGGCGGAATTCTATAGAACTGTGTAGTGTGCTTCAGTGAGAGAATGCCCGTCCATACATATTATTTGATGCCCTCCTAGCGTGCCTTTTCCTTCCAGTCTGCCCTTATGCCGCGATTCAGGAACACCAATCGGCTTAAGGTCAGGAATAAAGTCAATACAAAACTCAATGGCCTCCTCATTTTCATGGCCCTTCGAGATGCTTCCTTCTGACCTAGCATGGTTATGAACATATTTCTTCAAGACTCCCATGAACCTTTCAAAGGGGAACATATTGTGTAGAAATACAGGACCCAAAACGTTAATCTCTTCGCAAAGGTGAACTAGGACATGCGTCATGATGTTGAAGAAGGATGGTGGGAACACCAACTCGAAACTGACAAGACATTGCACCAAATCATTCTGTAACCTTGGTATGATTTCTGGATCGATTACCTTTTGAGAGATTGCATTGAGGAATGCACATAGCTTCACAATGGCTAATCGAACGTTTTCCGGTAGAAGCCCCCTCAATGCAACCGGAAGGAGTTGCGTCATAATCATGTGGCAGTCATGAGACTTTAGGTTCTGGAACTTTTTCTCTGCCATATTTATTATTCCCTTTATATTCGACGAGAAGCCAGACGGTACCTTCATGCTGAGCAGGCATTCGAAGAAGATTTCCTTCTCTTCTTTGGTAAGAGCGTAGCTGGCCTGACCCTGATGTATGCCGTATTTTCCGTGCATACGTTGCTGGTCCTCCCGTGCCTCTGGTGTATCTTTTGTCTTCCCATCCACGCCCAAAAAGCCAAGCAGGGTCACGCAAAGATTCTTCGTCACGTGCATCACGTCGATTGCGGAGCGGACCTCTAGGTCTTTCCAATATGGCAGGTCCCAAAATATAGATTTCTTCTTCCACATGGGTGCGCGTCCGTCAGCGTCCTTCGGAACAGGTTGTCCGCCAGGACCCTTTCCAAAGATTACCTTCAAATCCTTGACCATATCATGTACATCAGCACCAGTACGGTGGCGAGGCTTCGTCCGGTGATCCGCCTCACCTTTGAAATGCTTGCCTTTCTTTCTTACGGGATGCCTTGTCAGAAGAAATCGATGATGTCCTAGGTACACATTCTTCCTACAACTATCCAAATATATACTGTCGGTATCATCCAAATAGTGTGTGCATCCGCGGTATCCCTTGTTTGTCTGTCCTGAAAGGTTACTGAGAGCAGGCCAATCATTGATGGTCAAGAACAGCAACACCTTTAGGTCAAATTCTTCCTGTCCGTGCTCATCCCACGCACGTACACCTGTTCCATTCCACAGATGTAATAGTTCTTCAACTAATGGCCTTAGGTACACATTAATGTCGTTGCCGGGTTGCTTAGGTCCTTGGATGAGCACTGGCATCATAATGAACTTCCGCTTCATGCACAACCAAGGAGGAAGGTTATACAAACATAGAGTCACAGGGCACGTGCTATGGTTGTTGCTCTACTCCCCAAAAGGATTAATGCCATCTACGGTTAGACCAAACCACACGTTCCTTGGGTCACCTGCAAACTCCTCCCAGTACTTTCTCTCGATTTTTCTCCACTGCGAACCGTCAGCGGGTACTCTCAACTTTCCGTCTTTCTTACGGTCTTCTGCGTGCCACTGCATCGCCTTCGCATGCTCTTTGTTTTGGAACAAAAATTTCAACCGTGGTATTATAGGAGCATACCACATCACCTTGGTAGGAATCTTCTTCCTGGGGCGTTCGCCCTCGACATCACCAGGGTCATTGCGACTGATCTTATAACGCAATGCACCGCATACCGGGCGAGCGTTCAAATCCTCGTACTCACCGCGGTAGAGGATGCAGTCATTAGGGCATACATGTATCTTTTGCACCTCTAACCCTAGAGGGCAGACAGCCTTTTTTGCTTCATACGTACTCTCGGGCAATTCGTTGTCCTTTGGAAGCATATTCTTTATCATTACCAGCAACTTTCCAAATCCCTTGTCAGATACACCATTCTCTGCCTTCCATTGCAGCAATTCAAGTGTGGTGCCCAACTTTTTTTTCCAGCTTCGCAATTCGGGTACAACAATTTCTTGTGATCCTCTAACATGCGCTGCAACTTCGTCCTCTCCAGATCACTTGCGCAGTTTCTCTTTGCATCGGCAATGGCCCGACCTAGATCATCAGCGGGCTCATCTGATGCCTCTTCTTCAGCTTCTTCCCGCATTGCCGGCTCAGCTTCTTCCCCCATTGTTGTATCATCGTATTCAGGGAACCCATGGCTAGGATAGCCGTCGTCGTCCTCTTCTTCTTCATTGTCTTCCACCATAACCCCTATTTCTCCGTGCTTGGTCCAAACATTATAGTGGGGCATGAAACCAGACTTAAATAGGTGGACGTGAATGGTTTTTGACGTAGAGTAACTATGACCATTCTTACAGCCAGCACATGGACAAGGCATAAAACCATCCGCCCCCTTGTTTGCCTCAGCGGCCCGCAGAAAAGTATGCACGCCATTAATGAACTCGGGAGAGCATCGGTCATCATACATCCATTGTCGGCTCATCTTCATTACACAACACCGAATAGACCAAATTAATACAAGTTCATACATAAAGTTCATATACAGCACTTAATTAAATGCAACATACAAATAACTCTCTAGCTAAAGAATTTAAGTGCAACAACAAATGCGATGAAGATCGCAACTAAGGTAACAATTGATCCAACAACATAATGATACCAAGCCACACTATCAATGGCATATTTTCTAATCTTTCTAATCTTCAACCTCATTTTCTCCATCTTGATCTTGTGATCATCGACGACATCGGCAACATGCAACTCCAATTCCATCTTCTCCCCCTCAATTCTTTTCAATTTTTCTTTCAAATACTCGTTTTCTCTTTCAACTAAATTTCCGGTTGGAATTTCCGGTTCACATACCTCCTAGATAAAAATATCTATGTCAACTTGATGGGCATAATTTGTCATAAACACGAAATGCAACAACTAGTTTTAAAAGAGAATATACCACATCCGAATCATAACAAGGACGAGGGCCGACGGGGACGGATATCAAAACCATGGCATTATGTATAACAAACAACATACGGGTAAGACAATTATACGAGTAACTATATATCCAAATCACACAAACATCAATTTGGTAATGTAAAACATTCATGAACAAGAGCCTCACCACAAGGTGGTGCCGGCGACGGGACGGTGCGGGCGATCAACGGTGGTTATGACGGAGATTTAGAAGGCACTAAGTAAACCACACCTACATATGCAAACTAAGTGTTATTTTTGACCTCAAATTGCATATAAATCAAATACTAGCAAATATAATTCCTCCCAAATTAATCACTATACAAAGCATTGCAAGAGCTAATCTAGCAATGAGAGTTGAAAGGACAAAGTTGCTAACCTTTGTGATCATTTGAATGGATGGGGGCCTTCAAATCTTGACAAATTTTTGGCAAAATTTGTGAGGAGCTCGAGGAAGAGAGGGGAAGAACAGAGGAAGTGAGGGGAAAGGGGAAGAACAGAGTGGCTCGGGTGGACGAAGGGTTTATGTACGTCGACCTTTAGTACCGGTTCGTGTCACGAACCGGTACTAAAGGTGCTGGAGGGGCCCCAGACTGACAACACCCTGCCACCACTCTCTTTAGAACCGGTGCTAAAGGTTCTCCGTGAACCGGTACTAATGAGAACGGCCGGCTAGCCGTTGGAACCGGCACTAATGGACACATTAGTGCTGACTCAAAATCAAACCGGCACTAATGTGTCTCATATTAGGTCCTTTTTCTACTAGTGCGTCTTGCACTTCTTCGCGTTGACCGCCGTGTCATTCGCCGGCGCCACCGCCTCCCACAGCGTGTGGGCATCAATGATTGCCTGCGCCTTGATCGCCCACATGGTGTAGCCGTCCGTCGTGAGCATCGGCATCCCCATGGACACCGATCTGCCCCCGCCACCTCCGCCATGTGGAACTAGCGCCATGACCTCCGGCAAGCTCCCTCACCGCGCCCCGTCACCTTGCTCTGATACCAAATGTTGGTGCCACGGCCTGCGGCACTCGACGGTGATCACCGGAGACACGACCGGAGGGGAGGAAGAAGAGCACAGAAGATTTGCCGGCGCACGAACGCCCCCCCCCCCCTGCACGTACGGGTTTATTTGTTTTTCAACACGAGCACGCACTCATTTTCCTTAGCGATTACATAGGGAGGGAGAGGGTTTTATACCCGAGCCCACGGACATGCCCGAGCTGCTCCACGGCTCACCCACCTCCCACTCACCACGCCCCGCACGCCCTGGCTCGCGCGCGCTCATCGCGCTCTGACGCGATCGCCGCGGCCAGTCCACGCGCCCTACGCGGCCCGAGCCCTAGTCCTACGCTAACTACCCAGCGCACACACGCGCTAGCACACACACGCACGCCTACACTTGGGCACACACGCACGCACCCAACCTTGCCCTGACCCGAGTCCGACGCATCCACCGCACGCGCTCGCGCGCACCAGCTCACCGGGCTCGCCACGGGTTATTCCCAACACTGCCTGCTACTCCTCGCCCCTGCGCCTCTGGTGGTGGACTAGGTAAACAGGTCCTCCCCTCCGATCTGCTCTGCACTTTCTCTCT
>NC_041383.1:749704749-749719790 GCF_002162155.2 Triticum dicoccoides | reverse complement strand
TCTAGGTTAAAAAAAATCTCGGTGCATGACGTTTCCCCCCTGATATAACAATCTTCAATAGATTCCATGGTCTGCTCATCCAGTGCTTAGTTTCTGGGTTTTACACTACATTTTGGACTGTAGCATGTTTGCTACAATAAAGGCTGCAAGTATTTGATACTAGATGCGTGCTAGTGGCATATATGATTGCAAATTCCTAAAAATATTAGTCTGCAATGCCCTTACTAGCCATAATTACTAGTTCTTGGCATCCATTATAGATTCTGTAGAATTTGTGGAGTGAACCATGAAGTTTTTATGTTCTTGACCTATGATCTGTATTCTGCAATATATTTTTAGTATGGCTATGGTCTGTAATAGAATTTCTGTTCTGAAGGTCTGAGCTGCACTACAATTTCTTTGCCCAGGATGAATATGTTCTGCTCCAGTCTAGCTCACGATAATACATTTGCATGGTACAACAAGCGCCCTCCATGGCGAAGTTGACAAGGAGGACCATCGGGATATGTTGCACCTGACGCTCGAGCTCCATGACAACATCATCCGGTCTGACCTCGACGGCGATGTCGTCAACCCCTACCACGATGATGCCCCGCACAAGGTTGCTCCCACCAAATATTCATTTTTTCAAGTTACCGCTGCTCTATTTCTAGACGCTTGTATAATCAACTCGCTGTTCACAGTGGACTAGCCTAGTATTCCCTCCGTAAAGAAATATAAGAGTGTTTAGATATAGTGATCTAAACGTTCTTATATTTCTTTATGGAGGGAGTAGTTACTATTGTTTGTCAAACATACATAGCCTCGCTGTTCACTGGATGAATCCAGAGAATGTGTCATTTTCCTCTCAAAAAATGGCCGCTCCTCCTCTAGTTTATCTAGTTTTCTGCGATTAGATGTGTTTTCATCGTCTAGGTTCTGGTTGGTAGAAATTGTGCTGGTTCCATGGTGCCAAGTAACCTCTGTCTTAATCCTCTGCTGGAACTCCAGTACATAGTAGATGTTGCTGGTGCAGCACTCAACTTAAGTAATTGCGCTTGACAAAACTCATGTGATGCTACATCATGATACTGATATAAGCTGGATCTCTATTTTTATTGTTACTAGCTGCGTCAGCTCTACTTCTTTGTTTTCTAGTCTATGGGATCGACTCTAACCTGTTAGTCTGATTTTGATGGCTGTACTAGGGTTGTTTAGTAGCATCATATGACATGGTTGTTAAATTCAAATACGCCTATAGACATTTTGATCATCGTTGTCGAATCAAAACAACTCCTTGTATCGTTTAATTATTTGACTACTCGTATTCTCTACGCTAGCCGTGCTGTGGATTTCAAGTGGGATTGCTAGTGTGCATGGTTTACAGGCCTGTTGTTATGTTGGTCCAAGTATGTTTTTCTTTTGATACGGTCATAGTTTTAAATAGTGCGCTAAGCCTCTTAGCGGCGGACCTCTTCTAAACTCTATAGCGTGGTTTAGCGAAGCTATGACGCGCTATTTAAAATGTGTCTTCATGTGATTGGACTAGAGTCCCTTAGCGCATGACCCCTTCTAAACGCTATAGTGCGCTATTTATGACCATGGATAGGATAGGTACATCCATACTGCTCGGGTTGCAGCTCACCATGACATGACATGAAGAAAACTGATTGACTTGAAAATCTTAAGAATGTTGTTAAGTTTAATGATTAAAAATCATAACACGGTATAGTATTAGCTTGTAGATGTTTTTGCATCTGCCCACACGCTAGAGGTGCAAGCATCTGAAGTCAACCCCATGGTCTGTGGTGTAGAAATGCAGATGAATACACATACATGCCTTGCAGTTTTATTATGTGCTAGCCATTGAACTAACTTGCTCTGTCACGTTTTTGTACTCATGTAGTCATTGACTTGTTGTCCTTGCAACTTTTTTGATATATTAACTCCTCATTTCCTATGATCAATCTGTAAGGATGGCATCTGAGTAAAGGTAGCTCTTAAAACGGTGCTCCTTCCCTGATCATATTTTTTGGGCAGATGTGTGCAAGTTTTAAATGAACACCCAGCAATATGTTGGTGGTCTTATTTTAGATCAGTTCTGTCTCAATGCCTTCACCTGCTCCTTAGTATGTAACTTGTTAATTATTGGTACTTTAGAAGCTAAATAAGGACTATTTCTGTATTTTGCCTTCTGAATGCTTGTTTGCTGTGATGAATCTTAAGGACGATATCTGATAAAGGTGGCTCCTCATGTGTTATCGATGCTTGATTAAACATCCTAAACTGATCATTATTTCTTTAAAGCAAACCGCTATAATTAATTCTTTTGAGCAAACTGCTCGGAGCTCGTAACTTGGCCACTAATTAATGAGTCTTATACGTGACCATGTGCTTGTAACTTGGCCACTAATTAATGAATCTTATATACGGTGCATTCTTTGTTGTCGTCGGAGTTTGTACATTCTTTATTATCATCTACTCCCTCTGTAAAGAAATATAAAAGCGTTTAGATCACTACTTTATATATTTACGGAGGGAGTACTTCATATATATGATCATGTGCTATTTCCTTATCTCTGCTGAGGATTTCTTCTAAATCTGAGAAGAAGAGATACTACCCTGATCGTATCCCTTATTTTTCTTGAGAATGGAACAGTGCCTTGTCCTGCTCTGTGTAGTCAACACTTATTTGATCGATGCATGCTCACTTATGCAATCTAGCCTATGTGTGTGCAGTTGTTTGACTTCTTCTTTCCTTGGTGTTGCGATGCGTGTGCAGCTGCTGATTGGGAACACCCCATTGGTGTACCTCAACAAGGCCACCAACGGTTGTATGGATGAGTCGCCGCCAAGCTCTAGTCCATGGAGCCCTGCTCCAGTGTCAAGGACAGGTGATGTAGCTGCTGCTCCTTTCTTTCATGATCCCTATGATTTGTTTTTTGGCTTTTGGATTTGAGCTCAAGATTTTTTATGTGTTGTCCTTGTGCACCAGAAGGGGTTCATTATTCTAGGCAAGGTGCATGGTGGTAGGTTTGGTCTCTGCCCTCGGTGTCTTGCATTGGCCCTGCTGCCATGTGGCGTCGGTGGTGCTGTTCAGCGTCGGCTACAAAACCGACACGGTGAGCTCCTCCGCTTCTCTCCTAACTCTGCTCCTCGCCTCCGGTTGCTTCGAGCTCTTGTCCATCTTGCTGATGCAGTTTGTTGTGCTTTGTTTTGTGCTTGATCTTCTGGCCATGGTCCTCCTCTACTATGTAGCTGTAGGGATTCGATATGTTGGTTTGTTTTGTGTTTTGTTTTGTGTTTTCAGTTTCACCTTCTTTGTGATCATCTGTGCTGGTTCTACATTCTTGTTGTCATGTTTAATTTGGTCTTATGATGCATGGGTCTTTGTATCAAAGTACGACATTTGGTGTTGCTTGCACAAGATTGTAGGTCGTGGTATGCTTGGTTTTAGGCTTGTATGATGCTTCATGTCCTCCTTTTGATTTTCTATAATGCTATCATGGATAGGTCAGTATACAAGTTGATGCTATTGTAAGAATTCAGTGCCTATCTTAGTAAAAACTTTATTAGTTGGGGGTGCAAGGTGATAATGATGTTTGTGAACTCAAAGTACATATCTCAGTTTCGTCATAGGCAGTTATTTGATGATTTCTCTGGCTTTATTAATGAATCTTGCTCTGTCTCTCTTTCTCTCTGCACATGTAGGGGCCTGGACAGGCAGCCACAGGAGGGCGAGAAGAGAGATGGATGGTGTAAATCTGAGCTCGTTGTCCATTTTTGGTTGCTGCTGAATGTGGATGAGTTGTGGTGGCGAGGACCTGATTGATGGTTCTTGTTTTGTTGCCTTGGCTTGTTTTGTATTCAAGCACTGCTGCCTCTTAGCTTGTGTGACCGAAGAAGGATGGACCGAAGCCACGGTGAAGCTCAAGGCCATCATGATGGATGGAGCTGTTGGTTGTCTTCAATACTAGTTTGTTTGTCTTGGTTCTTTCTGACTTTGTGAATACCAGACAGACACATGATTGTGACTAGTTTGTTGCTTTGGTAGGATGCATTCTTTTGGAGTATAGTAGCTCTCGTTAAAAACCATCATCCTGGAATTGATGTTGCTAGGTATAGAAGGGAAAAAACATGAGTTGTATTTCTGCTCTCATATATACTCCCTCCGTTCCTAAATATTTGTCTTTTTAGGATTTCAAATGGACTACCACATACGAATGTACATGGACACATTTTAGAGTGTAGATTCACTCATTTTGCTCCGTATGTTGAAATCTCTAGAAAGACAAATATTTAGGAATGGAGGGAGTATTATGTGATATATCAGTTATACAAATGTTATGCTTGTCAAATTTCTGGGCACTGTCTACCCCCTGGATCAAGAAGTTTCCAGATTCGAGGGGGTTTACATATTTGGTGCTGGAATAGGCTTCAGGGTTTAATTATTCTTGTATGGTACTCCCTCCGTCCCGAAATACTTGTCGGCGGAATAGATATATCTAGACGTATTTTAATTCTAGATGCATCCATTTTTATGCATTTTTTTGACAAGTATTTCCGGATGGAGGGAGTATATCAGCCATGGCAAGCTCTGCCTTTGACAGTAATGTTGGGCATGAAGGGAAATGTGGAGCTGACACATGAAATTTTATTTACCTACACCTTAAAAACGGAGTATCTGCTTAATGGAATCTAATCTTCAAGCCCTTTAAATCCAAAATGATATCAAGTGAATGTTCCAACAACAGAGATGTCAGCAATGAAAATACAATTAATTTTCTTTTTATTTGAATGGCTAGAAAGTCTTTTTATATTCTATCTAGTCCAGTGTACATATATAGGACATGTCTTCAAATAAATTCTGCATTTAAGCGCTCATGAATATCCTTTAAATGGGTCCCGTTTCTAGATTGTTGAGGACTATGAGGAAGCGTTGGTGGGAATCCGAGGAGCCGTGGGTTGCCGCTGGAAGGTAATAATTGGAACGAACAAGGTGTACTTCATGCACATGATAAGTTATAGTAATCCCTTTATTCCTATCCTACATCACGAGACCCTCCGCCGTCGATTTTTGTGTTTTGACCCTTTTTAAAAAGTTTAGCACGATATGATCCTTATTCGAAAGTATTTCGGGATCTGACTCTTTTCCTATCGCTAGGGTCCATGACGGTAGGATTGCATAGCCTATCATCAAGCCTCAAGGTGGTAGGTTAACGGCAGCCGTCGTCAACCAACCGTATTCGGGCTAACGTGGCCTAATGGCACTACCGTCAGGGTGGACAACGGTAGGGTAGCTAAAGATACCATCACCCATCACGGCGGTAGGGTGTGTCAGGCCCTCTGCGCGCGCCAAGGTTCTATAACAGGAAATGGACTACTTTTCATGGTAGGGTATCACACCTTACCGCCAGGGGGTCTGGCAGTAGGGTCTACTGTAGCAGGAAATCGCGAAGATTTTGCGGTAGGCTATGAGAACCTACCGCCGCAGTCCCTGGCGGTATGGTCCTCCGTCACTTACTTTTTTTAGAAGATCTTGATCATTTCAATTATAAATATGAATGATAGTTCAGCAAATAGTGTTTTCAAATCAAAATATAATGATCTCACACATTATAGGTAGCAAATCGACAACGCCAAATTGGTAGGTATCAAATCGACATATCAAATAGGTTCAACATATCAAATAGGTACAACATAGTAAATAGGTAGCAAATCGACAACACTAAGTAGTTCGACATAGCAAACAAGTTCTCGTTCACAACTAGTTTAAGCCGGGTTCTATCACATTGAAATAAGGTTCTATCAAATTCAATAATATTCAACCACATCAAACATCAATGAACAATTAAAAAATTTATGAACATGACTAGGCATCATCTAGTAGATGAAACAGGCTCTATCATATTCAACCACATCAAACATCATATTACTCCTAACTAAACAAACCTAAAAACAAGAAAAATCAAATTCAATCATATTCAACCACATCAAACATGAATAAATAATTACAAAATTATGAACATGACTAGGGTTCATCTAGTAAATGAAATAGGGTTCTATCATATTCAACCACATCATACATCATATTACTCCTAATTAAACAAACCTAAAAAGAAAAAAAAATCAAAATCTACTAGATGAAATAGGGTTCATCTTGTGCCAAATAATGCATCAAATCAGAAGTGTTTTAACTAAAATGAATCGTAGGGATTGAGAGAGCTTACTTTTCTTGTTTCGGAGCCATCTCGATCAGCAAAAATGGTGGAGAAACGAAGAAGATTGGAGTGGGGAGTGGAGGGGATGAGAGAGGCGCCTCCCTCTCTGTTCTGGCGGCCACGCACTGGGGTTCGTGGGTGGGCCCCGCCCCCGGTCCCCGTGGTTTATAACTGTTCAGCATCTACCACCGGGGTCCACGACGGTAGGGTGGACGGCAGAAGACGGCGGCCGTTTACTCAGGCTGACATGGATGAGTGGGCTACCGCCTAGGATTTGGGTGGTAGCCTATACAACCCTACTGCCAGCCTCCCCCAGCGGTAGGGAAAAGGTTCAAATCTCGAAATACTTTTGAACCGGGGTTAGATCAGGCTAAACTTTGCGCAAAAAGTCAAAACAGAAAAATTGGCCACCCTCTGCCTCTGCCCTACATCATCTTCCTCTATTTCTATCCCTTGCACCAATATAGAGAAAACATTTCCCCTGTATAAATATATATTGTTCAGAAAATATTTTGAAAACTTCCTCACAAAATTCCTGATTGAGTCCAAGATGGATGAAATAGAATTAAAACCTCTAACCTCCAATGTGTTTAACCCGTGATACTCTATTTCACTCAGGCAGATCTTTTGCCTCATCTTTAAAAGAAAAGAAAAATGTATGTAGTACTCCTTCCGACCAATAATATAAGATGTTTTTGCAGGCTACATAGCTTGCAAAATCACCTTGCATTGCAGGACAAAGGGAGTATTAGAAAACTAAAAGCTGGATCATCATTATTTCACACCATCACACAAACAAATGTCTTAACCCCACACTAATTTGGCGAGCCCATCTACTCTTGACCTATATTACACGAAAACAATGCGCCTAGGATAACTCTTCCTATCACTAGTAGAAAACAGGGCTTTCGTTCGGGCCAGATAAGCCCATTAGTCCCGGTTCAGTCAGGAACCGATACCATGGGCCCATTGGTCCCGGTTTGTGAGGCCAGGGGGCCTGCCAGGCCTCGTGGGGGCATTGGTCCTGGTTTGTTTGGCCCCATTGGTCCCGGTTGGTGGGACGAACCGGGACCAATGGGCCTCGCTCCTGGCCCACCACCATTGGCCCCGGTTGGTGACCTGAGTCGGGACCAAAGGGTTGTCTTTAGTACCGGTTCAAGCCACGAACCGGGACCAATGAACCGGCCAGGGGAGAGGGCTTTTGTGTGTAAAACATTAAAAGCAAAACGAATTTTCATAAAATAAATAAAAAAAGCAAAAAAAGAAAAGAAAATAAATAAGTAGAAACAAAATAAAATAAATAAGTAGAAACAAAATAATAAATAAGTAGAAACAAAATAAACTTTAATAAAGTAAAATAAATAAACTATAATAAAATAAATAGAAATAACAACAGTAAGTAGAAACAGAATAAAATAAATAAAGCAAAAACGAATGAATTTTCATAAAATAAATAAAAAAGCAAAAAAGAAAAGAAAATAAATAAGTAGAAATTAAATAAACTTTAAGAAATAAGTAAAAATAAAATAAACTTTTATAAAACCTCTAGTATTATTGAAACTAAAATTATATAAAATTTATGCAACTAAAATTATCAAAGTATTTTCTGTTCAAAACATTAAAAGAAAAAAAGAAATTTCATAAAGAAATTTTTGTTAGAAACTTTAATAGCAAAAAGAGTTATCATAAAGAATTTTTTGTTAGAAACTAAAATAACAAAATATGTTTTTGAATATAATGATAAAACACAGTAATATTAAATAGCAGGAAAAAGAATCACTCAAAAATATATTTTTATAGTAAAGCTATTCAAAAACTAGTGATTCACACAAATTTCCAAAAATTCAAATTTAAACTATTCAAATTAGAAAACAAATGGCTAAACCCAGAACCTGTCCGTCAGGAGCCGGCTGAACCCGTTGTTGAGCATGAAAGGGAGGTGCAACAGCAAATTTTAGAAGAAGTGCAAGAAATTGAGGCACATAATGTGCCAGAAACTGAGGCCCTTAGAAGGTCTACAAGACCAAGAAAGTCAGCTATTTCTACTGACTTTAAAGTTTATAACACAAAAATGGTTCATATGGAAAAAGATCCCACCTCATATGAAGAAGCCATGAGAATCCCTCATTCATCGATGTGGATGAAGGCAATGGAAGACGAGATGAAATCGATGAGTTCCAAGGATGTTTGGGACTTAGAGGAAATTCCTAAAGGAGCCAAGGCAGTAGGCTGCAAATGGGTCTACAAAATTAAGTATGACGCTAAAGGGAAGGTAGAAAGTATAAAGCATGACTCGTGGCAAAAGGATTTACACAAAGAGAAGAGATATATTACAATGAGACATTTTCTCCGGTCTCATGTAAGGATTCCTTCAGAATCATAATGGCATTAGTTGCTCATTTTGATTTAGAGTTACATCAAATGGATGTTAAGACGGCATTTATAAATGGTGATTTAAAGAAAAATGTCTACATGAAACAACCCAAGGGTTTTATCATGGAAGGCAAGGAAAATATGGGATGCCGCCTGAAGAAATCCATTTATGGATTAAAGCAAGCCTCCAGACAGTGGTATCTAAAGTTTAATCAAACGATTAAAGTTTTGGATTTAAAGAAAATATTGAGGATAACTGCATTTATGTAAAGTTTAAAAATGGGAAATATATTTTCCTAATCTTGTATGTGGATGACATTCTGCTTGCTAGCAGTGATGTTAGTCTACTACAAGAAACAAAGAAGTTCTTATCCTCGAATTTTGGCATAACAGATCTTGGTGAAGCATCCTATGTTTTGGGCATAGAAATTCACCGAGATAGAAACAATGGAGTCTTAGGACTATCGCAGAAAGCATATTTAGAAAAGGTTCTTAAAAAGTATAATATGCATGCGAGTAAATCCACACATGCTCCTATAGTTAAGGGCGATAGTTTTGTGAAATTCCAATGTCCCAAAAACCAGTACGAGATCGATCAAATGAAAGGAGTACCATATGCTTCGGCAGTTGGCAGCTTACAGTATGCACAAGTGTGCACTCACCCTAACTTAGCCTTTATCACCAGGGTACTCGATAGATATCAAGAGAATCCAGGCATAGAGCACTGGAAGATGGTAAATAAAGCATTGCGTTATGTGCAAGGCACGAAGGACTACATGCTAATATACAGGAGAAGTGATTCCCTAGAGATAAAAGGGTATTTAGACGCAGATTTTGTAGGGGACAAAGATGATAGAAAATCCACGTCAGGATACGTATTCACCCTCGTTGGGGGAGCTATTTCGTGGAAAAGCTCCAAACAGTCGATAGTTGCATCATCCACGATGTATGCAGAATTCATAGCATGCTTCGAAGCCACGGGGCAGGCGATATGGCAAAAGAAATTTGTACCCGACTTGAAAATGGTAGATTGTATTCACAAACCACTAAAGATGTACTGCGACAACCAGCCCGCGGTATTTTACGCTCACAACAACAAGTCGAGTAATGCTGCCAAAACAATAGAGATAAGGTATTATGTTGTGAAAGATAAAATCCAGGATCAAACTATAAGTCTCGAGCATATAAGGACAAAAGATATGCTTGCGCATCCGCTAACGAAAGGCTTACCACCCAATGTGTTCAAGGAACACTTAGCCGGCATGGGTTTAAGAAAAAGCCTTATGATTCCTGGATAGGCCCAAAAGGAACAGAATTTGTTTCTGAACAAAACGTATGTGGTAGATGTATGATTCTATTGGCATTTAAGCCGTGACGATGAAACATGCTCTATGTACCAATATGTGATGAAACAAATAAACTAGAAAGTATAAGGTTAAAAGTAAAGTTGAGATCAAGGGGGAGAATGTTAGGTTGATCTCTATCCCGTTCGAACCCAACGGGTCGAACGGGACCCTAACTCGCGCCCTGATCGGGGGCGCCCAACGAAACCATGGTTGGTGGGCCCTTGTCGCCAGCGCAATATAAAGAGGTGGGGTGCCGGGGCACGCATCACGAGGTTGACGGTTCACCAAAACACCACCAACACACCAATCCGATCTAGGGTTGCGCTAGGTCGACGGGAAGCTCCACCACCGCCGCCATCCACTCTCTGCCATCACCGGCCACCGTTACCATGGCCGGCACCGGGAGTTCCTCATCTGGACAAGGAGAAGGTAGGTTTACCGGATGATCTAGCCTACTCCGATCCAAAGGATCTATCAGCCTCCACCTCCGCCCCTTATTTTCTCCCCGGCCCAAGATCTACCGGCGAGGAGCATGGATAGCCCATCATCCAACCTCATTCCTTGCAAAAACCAGAGTGAGGAGCAGCAGCCGCCGCCGGTCACCACCGGCCGTTCTTTTGTCCACGTCGTCGTACTCATCCGTCATCACCCCTCCCAAGATCTGTACGTGGAATTATACAACACGCTTCTGATGTATTCACATTACAGTGCCAAAACAAACACTGTGAAGTAAATTGATAATGTTACTACTCTGGCCCAAACAAATCCTCACACAGATCGTTACAACTTCGATCCCGCTGCGACCTGATACCCTTACCGTTTGCGTTACCGTCCAGCGAAACAAACACCTCAGTGAATTATTGGAAGGAAATATCAACAGAATTGTTTGCCTAGTTTCTATCACATCATATTAAAACATGTGATTAATTGTAAATAAATTGCTACTTTAGTCGGTCAAGTAGCATGTTTCCTATGGATCTAACAGTGGTGTGAGTGACCAGCGAGCATTTGGCCCGAGTCATGTGGCGTGAGGCCTAAGCTTGGTTGAGGCTAACAACCTGTGCATGTAGACTAGTTGTTCGCTTCACCAAAAAGAGATGTGTCGGCGCTTTCCCACCTTGGTGTGTCTGTACGTGAGGGCGGTCAAGTAGCATTCTTCCTATCGATATGATCTGGCAGTGATGGTGTGAGTGACCAGCGAGCATTTGGCCGAGTCATGTGGCGTGAGGCGTGACCTTGGTTGAGGCTAACAACCTGCATGTAGTCTGGTTTGCTATATAAGAGACACAAAGAGAAGAGGGAATAGGCAGTGAGAGCACAAGCAAAAATGTACTAGCTGTTCATTTCACCAAAAAGAGATGCATCGGCGCTTTCCCACCTTGGTGTGCCTCTGTTCTTGAGAAACATTCAGAGATGCTAGAGATTGTGAGAGAGGAGCGAGGAGATTTGAGGTGCAGCTTTGTTTGAGGCATTGGATGTCACGTCCAATATGCGACCCTATCCAAAAGGAACTCAAAGGTCCCATCAAGGATAGACCCGCATATTGAAACGCTTTTGCAAGGTGGATATCATTACATCAACATTACATAATAGATGGGGATACATACAAAAGGCATACAATGCCACACGAATACAACATCATCTTACATAATAGCAACATCCGACTACGGATGAAACACAAACGGAAACTCAAACGACATCCACCCTGCTAGCCTAGGCCGCCGACCTGGAACCTATCCCCTGATCGAAGAAGAAGCAAAAGAAGAACTCCATAACAAGCAAACATTGCTCTCGCTTCATGATCATCGCATAAACCTGTACCTGCAACTGTTGTTATAGTAATCTGTGAGTCATGAGGACTCAGCAATCACATTACCATGGGTATCAAGACTAGCAAAGCTTAAAGGGAAAGGAAGGGGTAAAGTGGTGAGGTTGCAGTAGCGACTAAGCATGATATGATGGCTAACATACGCAAATAAGAGCGAGAAGAGAAGCAAAGGAACGGTCGTGAAGCTAACAATGATCAAGAGGTGATCCTGAACACCTACTTACGTCAAACATAACCCAAAAACAGTGTTCACTTCCCGGACTCCGCCGAAAAGAGATCATCACGGCTACACACGTGGTTGATGCGTTTTAATTCGTATCTGGTGTCAAGTTATCTACAACCGGACATTGACAAATTCTCATCTGCCACATAACCGCGGGCACGGCTCTCGAAAGTTTATACCCTGCAGGGGTGTCCCAACTTAGCCCATGATAAGCTCTCGCGATCAACGAAGGATGTACCTTCTCCCAGGAAGACCCGATCAGTCTCGGAATCCCGGTTTACAAGACATTTCGACAATGGTAAAACAAGACCAGCAAAGCCGCCCGATGTGTCGACAAATCCCGATAGGAGCTGCACATATCTCGTTCTCAGGGCACACCAGATGAGCAAGACGTCGGGTTGGCATAGACCCTGGTTGCCCAGGGGGCGCCGAACATCGCTCAGGTTGGACCAACACTCGAAGGAGCACTGGCCCGGGGGGGGGGGGGGTAAATAAAGATGACCCTCGGGCTCTGGAAACCCAAGGGAAAAAGGGTTAGGTGAGGCAAATGGTAAAACCAGGGTTGGGCCTTGCTGGAGGAGTTTTATTCAAAGCGAACTATCAAGGGGTCCCATAAATCACCCAACCGCGTAAGGAACGCAAAATCCGGGAACATAACACCGGTATGACGGAAAACTAGGGCGGCAAGAGTGGAACAAAACATCGGGCATAAGGCCGAGTCTTCCACCCTTTACCAAGTATATAGATGCATTAATAATATAAGAGATATTGTGATATCCCAACATAATCCTGTCCACCATGAAGCAATCTTCAACTTCACCTACAACTAACAACGCTATAAGAGGGGCTGAGCAAAGCGGTAACATAGCCAAGCAATGGTTTGCTAGGAAGGGTGACAAGGTTAGAGGCTGACATGGCAAATTGGGAGGCTTGAAGAGCAAAAGATAGGTAGCGCAGCAAAGCGGTAGAATGAAGCAACTAGCATAGCAATGATAGTAATGAGATCCAGGGTAGCGGTCATCTTGCCTGAAATCCCGCAAGGAAGAAGAACGAGTCGATGAAGAAGATGAAGCCACGAAGATGAACCAAGCGTAGACGAACGAATCCTCACGATCGGAACGAAACAGGAACTATCGAGAAGAAGCACACAACATGGTAAACACACGACACATAGACATGACATGATGCACAACCAAACATGATGCATGACAAAGATATATGGAGCTACTCATGGCAAAAGATGATGCATACAAGACCAACACATCAAAGCAAGTTTAAATAAGGCCGGAGACAACATAGAACAATTCCGGTAAGTCCTCATATGCAAATTTCGAAATTGGTCCAGATCTGAATAAACCTTATGTTCAAGTTGTTAAACAGCAAGTTAAGATGCACCAAGATGATCTACACGAGATTCTAGTCAATTTACATATAAAGTTCATTTAGTTCGGAGCTACGGCCTAGAAGATATGAGCAAAATAAGTTAAACATGGCATTGATGCAAAATACATCCCAAACATCAAGCAAACACCTCAAAACAAGGATGCAACATGATAATATGAAGCTACATGCAAAATCAAGCAAGTTTCATATAGAGCACACTCAAAACGGAGCAACGGTTCAACACATACTCTATACAAGTTTAAAGGACAAGCTGTCCAAAACAGCAACTAGGCATCTTCCAAGCATCAAAACAACATGCTACAGCATCCTAACATGACCACAAATGTCATGAACATGATTTACAGGTAATGCATGACAAAATATGAACACTGAGCTATCTCCAAAAATCACTAGAACATGCTGAAAAGGACATGGCAAGATTGCAAATAATAACAGTTCCAGACTTGGCAGAAATAACATCAGATTGCAATATTTAGAGTTATCAAACAACATGTTACAGGAACTTATCATGGAAAACAAAGGCATGGCATAAATCTACTAAATGCATAAAACAAAAATGCCTTACTGACCATGAGCCAAAAGGGCACAGAAAATATGATGGCACCCATGTAAACATAGCAAGAGATATGACAGATTCATACATGCCAGGAACAACAATAAGTAGGCATGTTGGTGAGCTTGAAACATTCACCACAGAGCAATACATGGCATGAAAAGGTGACCAACAGTAAGAAGGCGTGTTTATGAAGCCAAGAATGGCAAGAGGAAGTTTATAGGGTGCGGGGATCACTAGCAAAGCTCATGGCAAAACTGAACTTAAAGTTAATCAGGCTGACAGCAACATTATTTAGCAACTTGAGAGCAAGATTACAATAAGCTACAGCAGGCTATAAATGCAAACAGGGGCATTAATGGATAGAGCATGACATGTATAACAAATCATCCTTAGTGAACATCTCCAGATTATGCATAGAATGACTGGTAGCAGCAGGTTTACATAGCATCACGAAATAACAGATTCAACCTAACAAAACAGCAACAGCAAGTACCCTACTTAACAATCTCGATGAACTCAGTACAAGACTCACAAAAATACATGGATTGCACCTATGTAAATATGGCATGGCATAGTACAAAACACATGTAGACATCAAGCTCATAAGATGCACACATCAAATGCAACAAAAATGACAAATCACCAAGTTATAACAGTTTCAGCAGATTAACATCATATAGCACTCTTGCAACGATGATTCAGGTATCAAGATGCACTCAAATGAACATGACACAATGGAATGAAATGACGAGCATCTCACAACGAACATTTTGACATATTACACTCACATAACGGAGCTACAGATGCAAAGTATGGTGCGATGAACAGGGCAACGTTATGCAAAAATATCAGGGACTTAGAAAATATTCTCACCTCGCGAAAAAAGTCAACTGCGGCGCGGGAGACGAGGATGGCCGGAGAAGGGGCCGGGGACGGGCACGCACGGCAGATCCGGGCCGGATCTCGCCGGATCCAACCGCGGGCGAGCAGATCGGGCCGGCTACGGGCGGCGCCGGCGAGAGGAGACGGCGGGGTGCATGGGGACGGAGTCCGGCGAGCGGGGCGGCCGGAGGAGGGGCTTCGGGCGGCAGCCGGCGAGCGCGGGCGGCGC
>NC_041383.1:749688818-749704479 GCF_002162155.2 Triticum dicoccoides | reverse complement strand
GGGAGACGGGGCGGCGAAGGGCGCGGGGCCGCGGGAGGCGACGGCGGCAGAGGATCCCGGCGAGGTGGCGGAGGGATCGGGCGACGGCGGTGGACTGGGCGGCGGCGGTTCGGGCCCGGCGGCACGAAGCGCAGCCCGGCGGCGGGCGGAACGGGCTGCGGGGGCCGGAGGCGGGCCCGGTGGGCCGGCGCGGAGGGTGGCGGCGGCGCGCCACGTGGCGAGGCAGGATTGGACGGGGGTGACGGGCGGACATGTCCGGCGGGGTCCGGACGTGTCCGGCTGCGGGAGGAGGACGAAGCTAGGGTTGGACTGCGCAAAAATTCGGGGAGGGGCACATATTTATAGATTCTGGGAGTTAGGAGAGTCCAAATGAGGTACGGTTTTCGCCCACACGATCGTGATCGAACGACCGAGAGCATGGAGGGGAGTTTGCTGGATTTTGGGCCACTTTGGAGGGGTGTTGGGCTGCAAGACTAAAGAGGCTTTAACGGTTCCCCGGTTAACCGTTGGAGTATCAAACGACCTCCAAATGTCACGAAACTTGACAGGCGGTCTATCGGTGCTATACCAAGGCCACTTGGCAAACCTCGGTCCATTCCGAGAACGTTTAACATCCGCTCACAACAGGAGACAAAAAGGAGAACGCCGGAGGGCATAGGAGTGCCGGATTGCAAAACGAACAACGGGGAAAATGCTCGGATGCGTGAGACGAACACGTATGCAAAATGAAATGCACATGATGACATGATAAAATGCAACACGCAAGCAAATGACATGGCAACAACGGCGAATAACTGGCAGACACCTGGCGCATCGAATCCGAGGCGATACAACACTCCTCCACTAACAAGAGATCTCGTCCCGAGATCTTAGGACCAAGACAGAAGGGAAAAAGGGATGAGGTGAAACAAAAACTCAAGAGAAGAAGCAAAGAATCGAGAGCACTCGAGAAGAAGAGAGGAACAACGAGAAAGACGAGAATCGAAAACTCATGGAATCAGATAGACTCTGAAACCAGTCCTGTTAGAACGAGATAAGAAACGAATAAGACTGAAAGGATTTAGGCAGCACTCCGGCTGAACATGGAAAAAGTTGGAGCTGAGATTGACAAAATGGAACGATAGTTGATGAGAGAACCAACACAATGCCTCCGGAAGAATTGAAAGAATTGAATGAAAAGAACGGAGAAGAAAATGACAACTTGTGCCATGAATTAAATTGAAAGCATCTTTCGAAGGAAGGTTTAAACGGAGTTGTTGAGAAAATCAACAACGAAAAGGATAAGCTGGTTGTGGTCTTATAGGTAACATCTCAAGATCATCAGGTGATAATCGGCCACAAATGGAAATGATTGGATATCTGAGATGAACGAAGAAATGCAAAACTCCACTTCAAAAGAATATGGAGAATTAATTACACTTCGAGACGCGAGAGGAAAAGATACTTGACATCCTCCAACAAAATCTTGATGAACTCTTGAAGAATGAATTAAATCATGAAGAACCACCATGAAGAACTCCGGTGACAAAAGGATGATGAGATAGAAATGAAGGATGAAAAATAATAAAGATTCAAGCCTTGCGATGATTCAGATGGCGGTTCCGACAAAATGGCTGAGGAAATTTGAGCTCCGGAAAAGAAAAGATGAAAACACTTGGAACTAAAATTTATTCATCATGAACAAACTCCGAAGGAAGGGATTAATCACTTGGAGGAAATAAGAATAAGATTTAATGTATGCTTATCCTTCATCAAATTAAATTGATGACAATCAATGGATTTTTCATACTACTTATTCTTCTTGAAAAGGATTAAGGGGTTTATAGCACAAAACTTGAGAAAGTCTTCATGAACCACCGGTAGGATTTGAAAGAACGAATGGATTAAAATGATAATCAAGGAAAAAGAATCTTGAACGAACCACCGTAAGAATTCGAAAATGACTGATGAAAGAGACTGAATCACCGGGAAGAATTAGAAGAACAACTATGCTTGAGGGGATTGAAATGCAAAAGAACGGAGAGATAACGAGCTGATTAAAGAATACTTGACAGATGCACCGGGATAATTGGATAACGGTAGCTGGAATGTGAGGACGAAGAATTCTTCTGAAATGATGGCCTCCGGTGAAGCAAAACAGAAATCAACTCCTGAAATACTCCGGATAGGTGAGAAAAAGGAATATCTAACAAATGGAATAATTCGAGAGGAAAAACATGAAGCTAGAACCACGAAACTTCGAGGGAACGGACAAGATTTAAGAGGAACTCTTCTTTGATCTTCAAAGATGAGAATGACGATGAGAAACACCACCGAAATTGTTGAGAAACTCCGGAATAATGAAAAAGAGGAAAAGTTGAACCAAAGACGAAAATAATTTGAAAGCGATCTTGGAGAAGGCATGTGACTGATGGGATCCATTCTTACGTCAAACTCGAAAAAGAATTAGGAATGGCTCCGGAATAATTAGAAGAGTCAGGTAAGATCCTGGGAAAAGACCTTTGGGTTAGGGCCCACTAAAGAGAAAATACCGTTAGAAAGAGATGTTGAAGAGATAGATGATGCACCGGAACAATTTAAAATATTTGAATGAGGTGACAACCTCGAATTAATTGGAACATAGACGAATCTCCTGAGATGTCTTGAACACTCCGGAAGGGTAAACTGGCGAGAGGCGAACGAGCAAAGGGAAATATTTGAGCTGAGGGAAATAATACGATCGACAACGAAAAACTTGAATTGAATCCACCGGAGAAGAAAAAGAGATGAAGAATGTCGAACAAAAGAGAATTCACCGGTTGAAATAATTGAGGGAAGACTAAAGGGGCTCCGCACGAATGAAATTGATGCTCGAAAGAGACTCAGGCTCCGGGAAGAAGAGGGTGGGAGGGCGGGGAAACAAAAGCAAACTTGGAAGGGAGAACCGACAAATATCTTGAAGAGAAAACACCGATTGAAATCATTGAGGAAAGAAAGCAAAGACTTCGCACGAGTAGGGTGGATACTCGATTAAGGACTCCGGCTCCGAGAAGAAAAGAGGTGGGCGGGTGGGATAAGAAGACAATTGAGGATTGATCTCGCAAAAGACAAAGAGGTTCGAGTCAACTTGACGAGAAAATGCACCGGATGAAAAGAGCTGAGGAACAATGATCGGAAAACCAACTGCGTGATCCTAAAGAAAAATTTGAAGGGGAAGAGGAGTAATTCAAAACACCTACGTCAAGATTCCTCACCAGAGCGACGAAGGGGCTGAGGGGTAAAAAGAATTCCTACTCTCCGATATAACTAGATTCCAAAAACAGTTTTCATCTAGACTCAACAACGGCCAAACTACACGATCAAACAAGGGGGCTCCTAAGGTCGGTCGAGGCTCTGGTACCAACTTGTCACACCCAATATGCGACCCTATCCAAAAGGAACTCGAATGTCCCACCAAGGATAGACCCGCATATTGGAACGCTTTTGCAAGGTGGATATCATTACATCAACATTACATAATAGATGGGGATACATACAAAAGGCATACAATGTCACACGAATACAACATCATCTTACATAAGAGCAACATCCGACTACGGATGAAACACAAACAGAAACTCAAACGACATCCACCCTGCTAGCCCAGGCTGCCGACCTGGAACCTATCCCCTGATCGAAGAAGAAGCAGAAGAAGAACTCCATAACAAGCAAACATCGCTCTCACGTCATGATCATCGCATAAACCTGTACCTGCAACTGTTGTTGTAGTAATCTGTGAGCCACGAGGACTCAGCAATCCCATTACCATGGGTATCAAGACTAGCAAAGCTTAAAGGGAAAGGAAGGGGTAAAGTGGTGAGGTTGCAGCAGCGACTAAGCATGATATGGTGGCTAACATACACAAATAAGAGCAAGAAGAGAAGCAAAGGAATGGTCGTGAATCTAGCAATGATCAAGAGGTGATCCTGAACACCTACTTACGTCAAACATAACCCAAAAACCGTGTTCACTTCCCGGACTCCGCCGAAAAGAGACCATCACGGCTACACACGCGGTTGATGCGTTTTAATTCGTATCTGGTGTCAAGTTATCTACAACCGGACATTAACAAATTCCCATCTGCCACATAACCGCGGGCACGGCTCTCGAAATTTTATACCCTGCAGGGGTGTCCCAACTTACCCCATGGTAAGCTCTCGCGATCAACGAAGGATATACCTTCTCCCAGGAAGACCCGATCAGTCTCGGAATCCCGGTTTACAAGACATTCGACAGTGGTAAAACAAGACCAGCAAAGCCGCCCGATGTGCTGACAAATCCCGATATGAGCTGCACATATCTCGTTCTCAGGGCACACCAGATGAGCAAGACGTCGGGTTGGCATAGACCTTGGTTGCCTAGGGGGCGCCGGACATCGCTCAGGTTAGACCAACACTCGGAGGAGCACTGGCCCTGGGGGGAAAATAAAGATGACCCTCGGGCTCCGGAAACCCAAGGAAAAAAGGGTTAGGTGAGGCAAATGTAAAACCAAGGTTGGGCCTTGCTGGAGGAGTTTTATTCAAAGCGAACTGTCAAGGGGGTCCCATAAATCACCCAACCGCGTAATGAACACAAAATCCAGGAACATAACACTGGTATGACAGAAAACTAGGGCGGCAAGAGTGGAACAATACACCAGGCATAAGGCCGAGTCTTCCGCCCTTTACCAAGTATATAGATGCATTAATAATATAAGAGATATTGTGATATCCCAACATAATCCTGTCCACCATGGAGCAATCTTCAACTTCACCTACAACTAACAACACTATAATAGGGGCTGAGCAAAGCGGTAACATAGCCAAGCAATGGTTTGCTAGGAAGGGTGACAAGGTTAGAGGCTGACATGGCAAATTGGGAGGCTTGAAGAGCAAAATATAGGTAGCGTAGCAAAGCGGTAGAACGAAGCAACTAGCATAGCAATGATAGTAATGAGATCTAGGGTAGCGGTCATCTTGCCTGAAATCCCGCTAGGAAGAAGAACGAGTCCCTGAAGAAGATGAAGCCACGAAGATGAACCAAGCGTAGACGAACGAATCCTCACGATCGCAACGAAACAGGAACTATCGAGAAGAAGCACACAACATGGTAAACACACGACACATAGACATGACATGATGCAAAACCAAACATGATGCATGACAAAGCTACATGGAGCTACTCGTGGCAAAAGATGATGCATACAAGACCAACACATCAAAGCAAGTTTAAATTAGGCCGGAAACAACATAGAACAATTCCGGTAAGTCCTCATATGCAAATTTCGAAATTGGTCCAGATCTGAATAAACCTTATCTTCAAGCTGTTAAACAGCAAGTTAAGATGCACCAAGATGATCTACACGAGATTCTAGTCAAGTTACATATAAAGTTCATTTAGTTCGGAGTTACGGCCTAGAAGATATGAGCAAAACAAGTTAAACATGGCATTGATGCAAAATACATCCCAAACATCAAGCAAACACCTCAAAACAAGGATGCAACATGATAATATGAAGCTACATGCAAAATCAAGCAAGTTTCATATAGAGCACACTCAAAACGGAGCAACGGTTCAAGACATACACTCTATACAAGTTTAAAGGACAAGCTGTCCAAAACAGCAACTAGGCATCTTGCAAGCATCAAAACAACATGCTACAGCACCCTAACATGATAATAAAAGGCATTAACACGGTGTACCGGTAATGCATGACAAAACTGTTGGAAATATGCCCTAGAGGCAATAATAAAAGTATTATTATTATATTTCCTTGTTCATGATAATTGTCTTTTATTCATGCTATAACTGTATTATCCGGAAATCGTAATACACGTGTGAATACATAGACCACAATATGTCCCTAGTGAGCCTCTAGTTGACTAGCTCGTTGTGATCAACAGATAGTCATGGTTTCCTGGCTATGGACATTGGATGTCGTTGATAACGGGATCACATCATTAGGAGAATGATGTGATGGACAAGACCCAATCCTAAGCCTAGCACAAAGATCGTGTAGTTCGTATGCTAGAGCTTTGCCAATGTCAAGTATCTCTTCCTTTGACCATGAGATCGTGTAACTCCTGGATACCGTAGGAATGCTTTGGGTGTATCAAACGTCACAACGTAACTGGGTGACTATAAAGGTGCACTACAGGTATCTCCGAAAGTATCTATTGTTTTATGCGGATCGAGACTGGGATTTGTCACTCCGTGTAAACGGAGAGGTATCTCTGGGCCCACTCGGTAGGACATCATCATATGCGCAATGTGACCAAGGAGTTGATCACGGGATGATGTGTTACGGAAAGAGTAAAGTGACTTGCCGGTAACGAGATTGAACAAGGTATTGGATACCGACGATCGAATCTCGGGCAAGTAACATACCGATAGACAAAGGGAATTGAATACGGGATTGATTAAGTCCTTGACATCGTGGTTCATCCGATGAGATCATCGTGGAACATGTGGGAGCCAACATGGGTATCCAGATCCCGCTGTTGGTTATTGACCGGAGAACGTCTCGGTCATGTCTGCATGTCTCCCGAACCCGTAGGGTCTACACACTTAAGGTTCGATGACGCTAGGGTTATAAAGGAAGCTTGTATGTGGTTACCGAATGTTGTTCGGAGTCCCGGATGAGATCCCGGACGTCACGAGGAGTTCCGGAATGGTCCGGAGGTAAAGATTTATATATAGGAAGTCCTATTTCGGCCATCGGGACAAGTTTCGGGGACATCGGTATTGTACCGGGACCACCGGAAGGGTCCCGGGGGCCCACCGGGTGGGGCCACCTGCCCCGGGGGGCCACATGGGCTGTAGGGGGTGCGCCTTGGCCTACATGGGCCAAGGGCACCAGCCCCAAGAGGCCCATGCGCCTAGGGAACCCTAGAGGGAAGAGTCCTCAAGGGGGAAGGCACCTCCGAGGTGCCTTGGGGAGGATGGACTCCTCCCCTCCTCTTGGCCGCCGCACCAGATGCCATCTGGAGGCTGGCCGCCGCCCCTTTGGGGTGGGAAACCCTAAAGGGGGCGCAGCCCTCCCCTTCCCCTATATATATGAGGCCTAGGGGCTGCCCATAACACATGATTTGATCTCTCGTTGGTGCAGCCCTGCCCCTCTCCCTCCTCCTCTTCTCCCATGGTGCTTGGCGAAGCCCTGCGGGATTGCCACGCTCCTCCACCACCACCACGCCGCTGTGCTGCTGTTGGATGGAGTCCTCCTCAACCTCTCCCTCTCTCCTTGCTGGATCAAGGCGTGGGAGACGTCACCGGGCTGTACGTGTGTTGAACGCGGAGGTGCCGTCCGTTCGGCACTAGGATCATCGGTGATCTGAATCACGACGAGTACGACTCCATCAACCCCGTTCACTTGAACGCTTCCGCTTAGCGATCTACAAGGGTATGTAGATGCACTCTCCTTTCTACTCGTTGCTGGTCTCTTCATAGATAGATCTTGGTGATACGCGTAGGAAAATTTTGAATTTCTGCTACGTTCCCCAACAATGGCATCATGAGCTAGGTCTATTGCGTAGATTCTTTGCACGAGTAGAACACAAAGTAGTTGTGGGCGTTGATGTTGTTCAATATGCTTACCGTTACTAGTCCAATCTTGTTTCGACGGTATTGTGGGATGAAGCGGCCCGGACCGACCTTACACGTACTCTTACGTGAGACAGGTTCCACCGATTGACATGCACTTGGTGCATAAGGTGGCTAGCGGGTGCCAGTCTCTCCCACTTTAGTCGGAACGGATTCGATGAAAAGGGTCCTTATGAAGGGTAAATAGCAATTGGCATATCACCTTGTGGTCTTGCGTAGGTAAGAAACGTTCTTGCTAGAAACCCATAGCAGCCACGTAAAACATGCAACAACAATTAGAGGACGTCTAACTTGTTTTTGCAGGGTATGCTATGTGATGTGATATGGCCAAAAGGATGTGATGAATGATATATGTGATGTATGAGATTGATCATGTTCTTGTAATAGGATTCACGACTTGCATGTCGATGAGTATGACAACCGGCAGGAGCCATAGGAGTTGTCTTTATTTATTGTATGACCTGCGTGTCATTGAAGAACGCCATGTAACTTACTTTACTTTATTGCTAAACGCGTTAGCCATAGAAGTAGAAGTAGTCGTTGGCGTGACAACTTCATGAAGACACGATGATGGAGATCATGATGATGGAGATCATGGTGTCATGCCGGTGACAAGATGATCATGGAGCCCCGAAGATGGAGATCAATGGAGCTATATGATATTGGCCATATCATGTCACAACTATATAATTGCATGTGATGTTTATTATGATTATGCATCTTGTTTACTTAGGACGACGGTAGTAAATAAGATGATCCCTTACAAAATTTCAAGAAGTGTTCTCCCCTAACTGTGCACCGTTGCTACAGTTCGTCGCTTCTAAGCACCACGTGATGATCGGGTGTGATGGATTCTTACGTTCACATACAACGGGTGTAAGACAGTTTTACACAACGAAAACACTTAGGGTTAACTTGACGAGCCTAGCATGTGCAGACATGGCCTCGGAACACGGAGACCGAAAGGTCGAGCATGAGTCGTATAGTAGATACGATCAACATGAAGATGTTCACCGATGATGACTAGTCCGTCTCACGTGATGATCGGACACGGCCTAGTTGACTCGGATCATGTGATCACTTAGATGACCAGAGGGATGTCTATCTGAGTGGGAGTTCATAAGATGAACTTAATTATCCTGAACATAGTCAAAAGACCTTTTGCAAATTATGTCGTAAGCTCGCGCTTTAGTTCCACTGTTTAGATATGTTCCTAGAGAAAATATAGTTGAAAGTTGATAGTAGCGATTATGCAATCAGTAGAAAGCTTATGTCCTTAATGCACCACTCAGTGTGCTGAACCCCAAACGTCGTTTGTGGATGTTGTGAACATCGGACATACACGTTTTGATAACTACGTGATAGTTCAGTTAAATGGTTTAGAGTTGAGGCACCAAAGACGTTTTCGAAACGTCGCGGAACATATGAGATGTTTCGAGGGCTGAAATTGGGATTTCAGGCTCGTGCCCACGTCAAGAGGTATGAGACCTCCGACGATTTTCTTAGCCTGCAAACTAAGGGAGAAAATCTCAATCGTTGAGCTTGTGCTCAGATTGTCTGAGTGCAACAATCACTTGAATTGAGTGGGAGTTGATCTTCCAAATGAGATAGTGATGTTTCTCCAAAGTTATTGTCACCGAGCTGCTAGAGCTTCGTGATGAACTATAACATATCAGGGATAAATAAGATGATCCTTGAGGTATTCACGATGTTTGACACCGCGAAAGTAGAAATCAAGAAGGAGCATCAATTGTTGATGGTCAGTGAGACCACTAGTTTCAAGAAGGGCAAGGGCAAGAAGGGATACTTCATGAAACGGCAATTCAGCTGCCGCTCTAGTGAAGAAACCCAAGGTTGAACCCAAACCCGAGACTAAGTGCTTCTGTAATAAAGGGAACAACCACTGGAGCAGCATTACCCTAGATACTTGGTAGATAAGAAGGCTGGCAAGGTCGATAGAAGTATATTGGATATACATTATGTTAATGTGTACTTTACTAGTACTCCTAGTAGCACCAGGGTATTAGATACCGGTTCGGTTGCTAAGTGTTAGTAACTCGAAATAAAAGCTACGGAATAAAACGGAGACTGGCTAAAGGTGAGCTGACGATATGTGTTGGAAGTGTTTCCAAGTTTGATGTGATCTAACATCGCACGCTCCCTCTACCATCAAGATTAGTATTAAACCTGAATAAGTGCTCTTGCACCTAAAGGAATGGTTTATTGAATATTGATCGTAGGGATACACATTTTCATGCCAAAAGATATAAGATAGTAATGATAGTACCACTTACTTGTGGCACTGCCAGGTAAGTCATAATGGTATAAAACGCATGAAGAAGCTCCATGTTGATGGATCTTTGGACTCACTCATTTTTGAAAAGTTTGAGACATGCGAACCATGTCTATTGGTATATATGCATGAAGAAACTCCATGCAAATGGACCGTTTGAACTCACTTGATTTTGAATCACTTGAGATATGCAAATCATACCACATAGGCAAGATGACTGAAAAGCCTCATTTTCAGTAAAATGGAACAAGATAGCAACTTGTTGGAAGTAACACATTTTGATGTGTGCAATCGAAGAGTGCTGAGGCATGCAGTGAATATCGTTATGTTTTTACTTCACAGATGATTCGAGTAAATGTTGAGTATATTTACTTGATGAAACACAAGTCTGAATTATTGAATGGTTCAAGTAATTTCAGAGTGAAGTAGCAGATCATTGTGACAAGAGGATAAAATGTCTATGATATGATCATAGAGATGAATATCTGAGTTACGAGTTTTGGCACACAATTGAGACATTGTGGAAATTGTTTCGCAATTAATACCGCCTGGAACACCATAATGTGATGGTGTGTCCGAACATCATAGTTGCACACTATTGGATATGGTGCGTACCATGATGTCTCTTATCGAATTACCACTATCGTTCATGGGTTAGGCATTAGAGACAACCACATTCACTTTAAATAGGGCACCACGTAATTCCGATGAGATGACACCGTATGAATTATGGTTTAGAGAAACCTAAGTTGTCGTTTCTTAAAGGTTTGGGGCTGCGACGCTTATGTGAAAAAGTTTCAGGATTAAGCTCGAACCCAAAGCGGATAAAATGCATCTTCATAGGAAACCCAAAACAGTTGGGTATACCTCCTAATTCAGATCCGAAAGCAATAAGGGATTGTTTCTAGAATCGGGTCCTTTCTCGAGGAAAGGTTTCTCTCGAAAGAGTTGAGTGGGAGGATGGTGGAAACTTGATGAGGTTATTGAACCGTCTCTTCAACTAGTGTGTGGCAGGGCACAGGAAGTTGTTCCTGTGGCACCTACACCAATTGAAGTGGAAGCTTATGATAGTGATCATGAAGCTTCGGATCAAGTCACTACCGAACCTCGTAGGACGACAAGGACACGTACTACTTCGGAGTGGTAAGGTGATCCTGTCTTAAAGGTCATGTTGCTAGACAACAATGAACCTACGAGCTATGGAGAAGCGATGGTGGGCCCGAATTCCGACAAATGGTTAGAAGCCATGAAATCCGAGATAGTATCCATATATCAGAACAAAGCATGGACTTTGATGGACTTGCCCGATGATCGGCAATCCATTGAGATAAATGGATCTTTTAAGAAGAAGACGGACGTGGATGGTGATATCACCGTCTATGAAGCTCGACTTGTGGCGAAGAGTTTTTTCACAAGTTCAAGGAGTTGACTACGATGAGATTTTCTCATCCGTAGCGATGCTTAAGTCCGTCGGAATCATGTTAGCATTAGCTGCATTTATGAAATCTGGCAGATGGATGTCAAGACAAGTTTCCTTACTAGTTTTCGTAAGGAAAGGTTGTATGCAATACAATCAGAAAAGTTTTGTCGATCCTAAGGATGCTAAAAGGTATGCTAGCTCCAGCGATCCTTTTAAGGACTGAAGTAAGCGTCTCGGAGTTGGAATGTACGCTTTGATGAGATGATCAAAGATTTTGGATTTATACAAAGTTTATAAGAAACTTGTATTTCCAAAGAAGTGAGTGGGAGCACTATAGAATTTCTGATGAGTATATATTGATGATCAGAAATGATGTAGAATTTCTGGAAAGCATATAGGGTTATTTGAAATGTGTTTTTCAATAGAAAACCTGGATTAAGCTACTTGAGCATTGAGCATCAAGATCTATAAGGATAGATAAAAATACTTAATAATACTTTCAAATGAGCACATACCTTGACATGATCTTGAAAGTATTCAAGATAGGATCAGTCAAAGAAGAAGTTCTTGCCTGAGTTGTAAGGTACGAAGTTAAGACTTAAAGCTCGACCATGGCAGAATAGAAAGGACGAAGGTCGTCTCCTATGCTTAAGACATAGGCTCTTCAGTATGCTATGCTGTGTACCGCACCTGAAGTGTGCCTTGCCATGAGTTAGTCAAGGGGTACAAGAGTGATCCAAGAATGGATCACAGACAGCGGTCAAAGTTATCCTTAGTAACTAGTGGACTAAGGAATTTTCTCGATTATGGAGGTGGTAAAAGAGTTCTTCGTAAAGGTTACGTCGATGCAAGCTTAACACCTATCCGGATAGCTCTAAGTAGAGATACCGGATACGTATTATGGGGCAACAATTTAGAATAGCTCCAAGTAGAACAGTTGTTTGGAATAGCTCCAAATAGAGCGTGGTAGCTGCATCTAGGAGATGACATAGAGATTTGTAAAGCACACACGGATCTAAAAGGTTCAGACCCGTTGACTAAAACCTCTCTCACAAGCAACATGATCAAACATAAAACTCATTGAGTATTAATCACATAGTGATGTGAACTAGACTACTGACTCTAGTAAACTCTTGGGTATTAGTCACATGGCGATGTGACCTGTCAGTGTTAATCACATGGTGATGTGAACTAGATTATTGACTCTAGTGCAAGTGGGAGACTGTTGGAAATATGCCCTAGAGGCAATAATAAAAGTATTATTATTATATTTCCTTGTTCATGATAATTGTCTTTTATTCATGCTATAACTGTATTATCCGGAAATCGTAATACACGTGTGAATACATAGACCACAATATGTCCCTAGTGAGCCTCTAGTTGACTAGCTCGTTGTGATCAACAGATAGTCATGGTTTCCTGGCTATGGACATTGGATGTCGTTGATAACGGGATCACATCATTAGGAGAATGATGTGATGGACAAGACCCAATCCTAAGCCTAGCACAAAGATCGTGTAGTTCGTATGCTAGAGCTTTGCCAATGTCAAGTATCTCTTCCTTTGACCATGAGATCGTGTAACTCCTGGATACCGTAGGAATGCTTTGGGTGTATCAAACGTCACAACGTAACTGGGTGACTATAAAGGTGCACTACAGGTATCTCCGAAAGTATCTATTGTTTTATGCGGATCGAGACTGGGATTTGTCACTCCGTGTAAACGGAGAGGTATCTCTGGGCCCACTCGGTAGGACATCATCATATGCGCAATGTGACCAAGGAGTTGATCACGGGATGATGTGTTACGGAAAGAGTAAAGTGACTTGCCGGTAACGAGATTGAACAAGGTATTGGATACCGACGATCGAATCTCGGGCAAGTAACATACCGATAGACAAAGGGAACTGAATACGGGATTGATTAAGTCCTTGACATCGTGGTTCATCCGATGAGATCATCGTGGAACATGTGGGAGCCAACATGGGTATCCAGATCCCGCTGTTGGTTATTGACCGGAGAACGTCTCGGTCATGTCTGCATGTCTCCCGAACCCGTAGGGTCTACACACTTAAGGTTCGATGACGCTAGGGTTATAAAGGAAGCTTGTATGTGGTTACCGAATGTTGTTCGGAGTCCCGGATGAGACCCCGGACGTCACGAGGAGTTCCGGAATGGTCCGGAGGTAAAGATTTATATATAGGAAGTCCTGTTTCGGCCATCGGGACAAGTTTCGGGGACATCGGTATTGTACCGGGACCACCGGAAGGGTCCCGGGGACCCACCGGGTGGGGCCACCTGCCCCGGGGGGCCACATGGGCTGTAGGGGGTGCGCCTTGGCCTACATGGGCCAAGGGCACCAGCCCCAAGAGGCCCATGCGCCTAGGGAACCCTAGAGGGAAGAGTCCTCAAGGGGGAAGGCACCTCCGAGGTGCCTTGGGGAGGATGGACTCCTCCCCCCCTCTTGGCCGCCGCACCAGATGCCATCTGGAGGCTGGCCGCCGCCCCTTTGGGGTGGGAAACCCTAAAGGGGGCGCAGCCCTCCCCTTCCCCTATATATATGAGGCCTAGGGGCTGCCCATAACACATGATTTGATCTCTCGTTGGTGCAGCCCTGCCCCTCTCCCTCCTCCTCTTCTCCCATGGTGCTTGGCGAAGCCCTGCGGGATTGCCACGCTCCTCCACCACCACCACGCCGTTGTGCTGCTGTTGGATGGAGTCCTCCTCAACCTCTCCCTCTCTCCTTGCTGGATCAAGGCGTGGGAGACGTCACCGGGCTGTACGTGTGTTGAACGCGGAGGTGCCGTCCGTTCGGCACTAGGATCATCGGTGATCTGAATCACGACGAGTACGACTCCATCAACCCCGTTCACTTGAACGCTTCCGCTTAGCGATCTACAAGGGTATGTAGATGCACTCTCCTTTCTACTCGTTGCTGGTCTCTTCATAGATAGATCTTGGTGATACGCGTAGGAAAATTTTGAATTTCTGCTACGTTCCCCAACAAAAACATGAACACTGAGTTATCTCCAGAAATCACTAGAACATGCTCAAAAGGACATGGCAAGATTGCAAATAATAACAGTTCCAGACTTGGCAGAGATAACATCAGATTGCAATGTTTAGAGCTATCAAACAACATGTTACAGGAACTTATCATGGCAAAAAAGGCATGGCATAAATCTACTAAATGCATAAAACAAAAGTCCCTTACTAACCATACGCCAAAAGGGTACAGAAAATATGATGGAACCCATGTAAACATAGCAAGAGATATGACAGATTCATACATGGCAGGAACAACAATAAGTAGGCATGTTGGTGAGCTTGAACCACTCATCACAGAGCAATACATGTCATGAAAAGATGACCAACATTAAGAAGGCATGTTTATAAAGCTAAGCATGTCAAGAGCAAGTTCATAGGGTGCATGGATCACTAGCAAAGCTCATGGCAAAACTGAACATAAAGTTAAATCAGGCTGACAGCAATATTATTTAGCAAATTGAGAGCAAGATTACAACAAGCTATAGCAGGCTATAAATGCAACCAGGGTCACGAATGGATAGAGCATGACATGTATAACAAATCATCCTTAGTGAACATCTCCGGATTATGCATAGAATGATTGGTAGCAGCAGGTTTACATAGCATCACGAAATAACAGATTCAGCCTAGCAAAACAGCAACAGCAAGTACCCTACTTAACAAGCTCTATGCACTCAGTACAAGACTCACAAAAATACATGGATTGCACCTCTGTAAATATGGCATGGCATAGTACAAAACACATGTAGACTTCAAGCTCATAACATGCACACATCAAATGCAACAAAAATGACAAATCACCAAGTTATAACAGTTTCAGCAGATTAACATCATATAGCACTCTTGCAACGATGATTCAGACATCAATATGCACTCAAATGAACATGACACAATGGAATTAAATGACGAGCATCTCACAGCGAACATTTTGACATATTACACGCACGAAATGGAGCTACGGATGCAGAGTTATGGTGCGATGAACAGGGCAACATTATGCAAAAATATCAGGGACTTAGAAAATATTCTCACCTTGCGGAAAAACTCAACGGCGGCACGGGAGACGAGGATGGCCGGAGAAGGGGCCGGGGACGGGCGCGCACGGCGGATCCGGGCCGGATCTCGCCGGATCCAGCCGCGGGCGAGCAGATCGGGCCGGCTACGGGCGGCGCCGACGAGAGGAGACGGCGGGGCGCACGGGGACGGAGTCTGGCGAGCGGGGCGGCAGGAGGAGGGGCTTCGGGCGGCGGCCGGCGAGCACGAGCGGCGCTGGGCGGCGCGGAGGAGGCGGCGCGCCATCGGGGCC
>NC_041383.1:749634604-749688292 GCF_002162155.2 Triticum dicoccoides | reverse complement strand
AGGTGGCGGAGGGACCGTGCGACGGCGGTGGACCGGGCGGCGGCGATTCGGGCCCGGCGGCGGGCGGAACGGGCTGCGGGGGCCGGAGGCGGGCCCGAAGGGCGGCGGCGGCGCGCCACATGGCGAGGCAGGATTGGCCGGGGGCGACGGGCGGACATGTCTGGTGGGGTCCGGACGTGTCCGGCTGCGGGAGGAGGATGAAGCTAGGGTTGGACTGGGCGAAAATTCGGGGAGGGGCACATATTTATAGATTTTGGGAGTTAGGAGAGTCCAAATAAGGTACGGTTTTCACCCACACGATCGTGATCGAACGACCGAGAGCATGGAGGGGAGTTTGCTGGATTTTGGGCCACTTTGGAGGGGTGTTGGGCTGCAAGATAAAAGAGGCTTTAACGGTTCCCCGGTTAACCGTTGGAGTATCAAACGACCTCCAAATGGCACGAAACTTGACAGGCGGTCTATCGGTGCTATACCAAGGCCGCTTGGCAAACCTCGGTCCATTCCGAGAACGTTTAACACCCGCTCACAACAGGAGACAAAAAGGAGAACGTCGGAGGGCATAGGAGTGCCGGATTGCAAAACGGACAACGGGGAAAATGCTCGGATGCGTGAGACGAACACGTATGCAAAATGAAATGCACATGATGACTTGATAAAATGCAACACGCAAGAAAATGACATGGCAACAACGGCGAATAACTGGTAGACACCTGGCGCATCGAATCCGGGGTGTTACATTGGAGGAGAACAAAATTTGCGTGAGGGCTGTCAAGTAGCATGCTTCCTATCGATATGATCTGGCAGTGGTTAGTTTCCCATGTAGAATGGTGTGAGTGACCAGCTCGAGTCATGTGGCGTGAGCATGGTTGTGGCTAAACAGCCTGTGCATGTAGTCTGGTTTGCTATATAAGAGAAAACAAAGAGAAGAGGATAGAAGTAAAAATGTAGTTCTTGAGAGAAACATTTAGAGATGCTAGAGATTGTGAGAGAGGAGAGAGGAGGCATGAGATGCAGCTCCAACATGTGGATCACATGTTTTTGTATTTTGTTTGAGGCATTGGAGGAGAACAAAATTTACATGAAATTGCTCCTAAGTCCAAACTAAGAAGAGAAAGTGTGGAGGACAAGGCCGTGGCGGCAATCCAACTAGAGAGTACCTGTGGCTAGATTAAGGTGCGTATAAATAATCCCATTTTTCCTATCCTACATCACAAGACCCTCTGCCTGACATCATCTTCCTCTATTTCTATCCTCTGCATCAATAGAGAAAACATTTCCCTCCCTATTAATCTACATTGTTCAGAAAATATTCTGAAAACTTCCTCAGAAAATTCCTGATTGGGTCCAAGACGGACGAATACAACCTCCAACCTCCAATGTGTTTTAACTCATGATACTCTGTTTCACTTTCCTTAACTAATAAAAGCTTTGCCTCCTCTTTATATAAAAGAAAAAGAATGTATGTAGCACTTCCTCCATCCTATAACATAAGACGTTTTTGCAAGCAACATAACTTGCAAAATCGCCGTGCATTGTAGGACAAAGGAAGTATTAGAAAACTGAGAGCTGGATCGTTATTATTTCACACCATGACACAAACAAATGTCTTAACCCCAGACCAATTTGGCGAGCCCATCAGCTCTGACCTATATTACACGAAAACAATGCGCCTAAGAGAACTCTTCCTATTAGAGAAGCCATGAATGGTGCATATAATTAAACTTTTTTATCTATTTTTACAGGATGATACAGAACATGGATTCAGGTGTATCGTCTGTGATTTTCTGTAGGGTCCCAACAAATGAGCTGAGCTGCCTTATGTTACTCAAGAGCTGAGATATCTTGGTACAAGGATGCATCAGAGGAGACTCACACAAATCAGACGAGCCGTAGCAGTCTGATTTTGCCCTGATTTCTATTGCCCACAAAATTTTTGCTGCTCTAGTGACCATCTTCAGTATTTACTACGCTGCTCTGCTGACGCAAAGCGGCGCTTACTAGAGGAGCATCAAATTTCCACCTGCACAAAATGGAAGATAGTTAGGTACTAGTGTCTCATTCATGCAAAAATGGCATGGTGATATGACATATCCAGCAAACTGATCCACCTCTTTAATGTTGTCCAAAACTATTTTCAAATGAAAATCTGAAGTGCCAAAAACACTCTTCTGTCTTCACACAAAGACTTGCACACCAGCAAAAAAAACTGGATTATTGCGCAGGTTCCACTAGTTGGGTTTCAAGAGGTTTCATCACTAGAAATGGTATGTTAATCGAAAGTGATAGGTATGAATATTTAGAATGACCTGGCTCAACTCTCTTTGACGCAAAGTGCAAGGCAGCTAGATTAGGTGGGCATGTGGAAGCATTTAAAATTGCCTTTTTGAGGCAATATTCTGCTCTCTGCCGATTTCCAGTGACTGTGATCACGCCATTGGGGCCGGGCATCTTCAACTTGAAGTACACGTAACACGGTCGAGCCATGAAACGAGCATAAGCAGGTCTGCCTAGAATGGCATGATAGGCACTGCAAAATCCACCACCTCAAACGTCAACTTTTCGTTGCGATAATTCTTTGAATCACCGAAAACCACATCAAGAGTGATCTGACCGAGCGAGTCAGCTTTCTTTCCTGGGATGACACCATGGAATCTCACGTTGCTCTCACTGAACTTGGACATCGAAATGCCCATCCCCCGGAGGGCCTTAGCATACAATATATTCAATCCACTGCCACCGTCCATCAAAACCTTGGTCAGTCGGGTGCCCCCAACAACTGGGTCGACCACCAACGCTTACTGCCCAGGGGTAGCAACGTGTGCTGGGTGGTCGGACTGGTCGAATGTAATAGGGGTTTTTGACCACTTCAAATATATTGGCATTGCCGGAGCAACCTTGTTTACCTCTCTGTTAATAACTTTTAGTTGACTTTTGCTCTCGAGGTCAGCAAAAAACACCAAAGTGGCATTGACATTGGGGTAACCACCATCCTCCTCTTTGTCCTCCTCCTTATCAAACTCTTTGTCCTTTTCACTGGGCTGGCTCTCTCGGAAACTCTGAATCGGGAGTCGACATTGTCGAGTGGTATGCTTGGGAAGAATCAGATTCCCCTCTTCATCCTTTTTGGTGTGTATATGATAGGGTAAATCAAGCACATCATTTCCTGCTTGATATTTCACTTTCTCGGGGGTCCAAGGCCATTTAGGCTTCCCCTTGAACTTCCCTTGATTCAAAACCGTTGCCTCGGCGGGGCCCGCAGCCTCAACTTTTCGTTTCTGCTTTCGACTGGAGTTCCCTCTCTTGGTATCCTGGTGACTGATTTGTTCTTGCCGCTCTGGAGTCGGTCCTCTTCTTCGCCATTAGCATACCGAGTGGCAATCTCCATCATCCGAGTCAGAGACATATCTCCAGTCCGACCGAACTTTAGATTGAGCTCTCTGTAGCGAACGCCTTCTTTAAAGGCACAAACTGCTTGGTGTTCTGAGACGTTCTCCACTGTGTGATGAAGGGTAGTCCACCTCTGGATATAATCTCTCAAAGTCTCATTCTGTTTCTGCACACAATGTTGTAATTCTGTCAAACCAGCAGGTCTCTTGCAGGTGACCTCGAATGTTTTGGTAAACACTCGGGAAAATTCTTCCCAATTGAAAATGCTCCCAGTGGCCAACTGATTCAACCAGGCTCTGGCAGAACCCTCAAGCATCAAAGGGAGATGTTTCATGGCTACCTCATCATTGCCACCACCGATGTGCACAGCCACTCGGTAATCCTCCAACCAAGTGTCAAACTTCGACTCTCCGGTGAACTTACTGACACTCGTCGCCAACCTGAAGTTGTGAGGGATCTCGGCGGCTCGGATGGCTCTTCCGAAGAACTCGGGGTCAAGAACGTGTAATCTGCTTCCATTGGGTCGATCTCTATCCAATCCTTCTCTAAATGCTCTGTTCCGGTCGACCAAACCTTCTACAAGGACTGACCTTGCGTTGAACCCAGGCTCTCTTGGGTCGACTGGAACTCTGCAGTCATTACCATACGGGCGCCTGTCGTCATACCGCCGGGGCGTGTATGACCTGTCCCTCGGAGGGGGCGAAGGCACTCGACGGTGGTTGTCACGGGCATATTCACGATCAAATTCCCCATGGTCTCTTCCCAGGTGCCGATCTCGACGGCGATCACGATCTTCACACCGCAAAGGTGACCCAGGGCTGTGCGCCGACTGAACTGTATCTAGCCTTATTGACCTGTTGTGGATCCTGTTGCGCGACTGAGAAACGGCGGAGTTTTGCTCTCCTGCTGCTCGAAGCAGCGCTCGGATCTGCTCCAAGCCCCTTCCAGCTTCTGAACGGGGTGGCTGGATAGACTCTTCTACGTGTAGCAGATGTAAGATTCTAGATCTGAGTGCGATATACCTGGGGTTCAGGCGGAAATAATTGCCGTTGTCGTCGACTGGACTCAGGGATCAGTCGACGGGTGCGTTCATCGAGAGAATGTTGGAGGTTCTCCAAACGCGTGCGCTCAGCCAAGTGGCCAGGCACGCAGCCTCCAAGGCCCGAGCCTCAGTGATCTCCCCCATGATGGGGGTCTGGAGCGCCTCAACGTTGCGGTGGTGCAACTCTTCCCTCTGCTGAGAATTGAGAGGTTGGGGCTCATACTCATCGTGGCCGTATGGCGAGCCGTTGATGTCTACTACACAACCTTCTTCTTGTAGACATTGTTGGGCCTCCAAGTGCAGAGGTTTGTAGGACAGTAGCAAATTTCCCTCAAGTGGATGACCTAAGGTTCATCAATCCGTGGGAGCCGTAGGATGAAGATGGTCTCTCTCAAACAACCCTGCAACCAAATAACAAAGAGTCTCTTGTGTCCCCAACACACCCAATACAATGGCAAATTGTATAGGTGCACTAGTTCGGCGAAGAGCTGGTGATACAAGTGCAATATGGATGGTAGATATAGGTTTTTGTAATCTGAAAATATAAAAAACGGCAAGGTAACTAATGATAAAAGTGAGCGTAAACGGTATTGCAATGTTAGGAAACAAGGCCTAGGGTTCATACTTTCACTAGTGCAAGTTCTCTCCATAATAATAACATAATTAGATCATATAACAATCCCTCAACATGCAACAAAGAGTCACTCCAAAGTCACTAATAGCGGAGAACAAACGAAGAGATTATGGTAGAGTACGAAACCACCTCAAAGTTATCCTTTCTGATTGATCTATTCAAGAGTCCGTAGTAAAATAACATGAAGCTATTCTTTCTGTTCGTAGAGTTCGTACTAGAATAACACCTTAAGACACAAATCAACCAAAACCCTAATGTCACCTAGATACTCCAATGTCACCTCAAGGATCCGTGGGCATGATTATGCGATATGCATCACACAATCTTAGATTCATCTATTCAACCAACACAAAGTACTTCAAAGAGTGCCCCAAAGTTTCTACCGGAGAGTCAAGACGAAAACATGTGCCAACCCCTATGCATAAGTTCATTGAACCCGCAAGTTGATCACCAAAATATACATCAAGTAGATCACGTGAATATCCCACTATCGCCACAGATAAGCACGACAAGACATACATCAAGTGTTCTCAAATCCTTAAAGAGTCAATCCGACAAGACAACTTCAAGGGGAAAACTCAATTCATCACAAGAGAGTAGAGGGGAAGAAACATCATAAGATCCATCTATAATAGCAAAGCACGCGATATATCAAGATCGTATCACCTCAAGAACACAAGAGAGAGAGAGGAGAGAGATCAAACACATAGCCACTGGTACATACCCTCAGCCCCGAGGGTGAACTAATCCCTCCTCGTCATGGAGAGCGCCAGGATGATGAAGATGGCCACTGGTGAGGGATCCCCCCTCCGGCAGGGTGCTGGAACGGGCTCCCGAGATGTTTTTGGTGGCTACATAGGCTTGCGGCCACGGAAATCCCGATCTATTGTTGTCCCCGATGTTTTTAGGGTATATGGAGATATATAGGCGAAAGAAGTCGTTCACGGGAGCCACTAGGGGCCCACGAGGGTGGGGGCACGCCCAGGGGGTGGGCGCGCCTCCCTGCCTCGTGGCCACCTCGAAGCTTCCCTTACGTGCACTCCAAGTCCCATGGATTGCTTCCGTTCCAAAAATAACTTTCCCGAAGGTTTCATTCCGTTTCGACTCCGTTTGATATTCCTTTTGTTCGAAACACTAAAATAGGCCAGAAAACAACAATTCGGGTTGGGCCTCCAGTTAATAGTTAGTCCCAAAAATAATATAATAGTGCTTAGTAAAGCCCATAAACATCCAAAACAGACAATATAATAGCATGAATGCTTCATAAATTATAGATACGTTGGAGACGTATCAGCATCCCCAAGCTTAATTCCTGCTCGTCCTCGAGTAGGTAAATGATAAAAGAAATAATTTATGAAGTGTGAATGCTAGTAGGTGCACAAGTTTGATCAATGATAATTTCAATCACCTTTTCTAGCATCATTATATGTCATAACAGTAGCTCATGTCATAAAACTTCTCATGATCAAGTGACAAGCTATTCAAATGTTAAAGCATAGACCATAAACTTTCTTGAAAACTAGCAAACTTCATTCTCAGTCATCAAACAATTGCAATTCATCTTATTTTCAGGAAGGGTCTATGTCAGAGCTTTGATTTAGCAAACTCCACATACTCAACTATCATATAGTCTTCCATGATTGCTACCACTCAAAGCATATTTTTAGAAAAAATAGCATCCATCGAACACAGAGAAATATAGGGGCTTAATGTTTCGCCTCCCAACTTACTTATCATATAGATAATTGTCAGCAATAATAATTCATGATAAATTATATTTGAATGGCCATATATGCTTAGATCTTTCACCAACACACGATGCTTGCCAACTAAAGAGTAGGTAGGAATGAGAAGGAATACTATTGACTCTTGCATAAAAGTAAAAGATAGGCCCTTCGCAGAGGGAAGCAAGGATTTGCAGAGGTGCCAGAGCTCGATTTTGAAATAGAGATGAAAATAATTTTGAGAGGTATGCTTTCATTGTCAACATAACAACCAAGAGTTCCCAATATCTTCCATACTACATACTTTATAGGCGGTTCCCAAACAGAATGGTAAAGTTTTTACTCCCCCTCCACCAACAATCATCAATCCATGGCTTGCCCGAAACAACGGGTGCCTCCAACTAACATCAAACCTGGGGGAGTTTTGTTTGCAATTATTTTTTATTTGATTTTGATCTTTTGATCATGGCACTGGTCATCCCAGTTACCAGCCATTTTTCTCGTGAATGATGACGGATTCCACTCATCGTGAGAATAACCCACCAAGCATGGAAGATACTGACAGCCCCTAGTCGCTACATGAGCGATTCAGGCATACAAAATAGATTGTTATTTGAAGATTTAGAGTTTGGCACATGCAAATTTACTTCAAACGGCAGGTAAATACCGCATATAGGTAGGTATGGTGGACACTCATGGAAGAAACTTGGTTCAAGGAATTTGGATGCACAAGCAGTATTCCTGCTTAGTACAGATATTTTGGCTAGCAAAGGATTCTAAAAAGCAAGGGCCACATGTTGGAGGATCTATAACAATATAACTTCTATTCAAATATACCCAAGCATAACTCATTACGTTGTCTTCCTTATCCAACTTCAACTAATTTGCTCAGGTTTGAAAATAATTAATGGGGCTCACAATCATAGAAGATGTATAAGATAGTATATTTATATGTGAAATCTCTCTTCCTTCAATATTCTTTCATGAATTGTTCAAGTGACCAATACAATGTTTGCTAACCTTTAATAAATTTACCACCTCTACTTCTTAGATGTGAAGACATTACTCCCAATGGGGTAAGCATGTGAAACATGTATAATTTCAGATTTATGATATTCAAATCATTCACCCATTTACTCAAAGGATATAAGTGAAGCACACGAGTAAATAACAAACTACTCCAAAAAGATATAAGTGAGGATCAATGAGTAGCTAAATAGTTATGTAACTATGTGAAGACTCTCTCTCATTTAAGAATTTCAGATCTTTGTATTTTATTCAAACAACAAACAAAGAAAAATAAAATGACATTGTAAGGATAGCACAACTCATGTGAAGAAAAAGCAAAAACTTAGGTTTAACCGATACTAACCGATAGTTGTTGAAGAAGAAAGGTGAGATGCCTAACGGGGCATCCCCAAGCTTGGATGCTTGAGACTCATTGAAATATTATCTTGGGGTGCCTTGGGCATTCCCAAGCTTAGGTTCTTATCACTCTTTATTCCATAGTCCATTGAATCTTTACCCAAAACTTGAAAACTTCACAACACAAAACTCAACAGAAAACTCGTAAGCTCCGTTAGTATAAGAAAATAAATCACCACTTAGGTACTATTGTGAACTCATTCTAAATTCATATTGGTGTTAAACCTACTGTATTCCAACTTCTCTATGGTTCATACCCTCCTATACTACTCATAGATTCATCAATATAAGCAAACAACACATAGAAAACATAATCTGTCAAAAACAGAACAGTCTGTAGTAATCTGTATAAAACGTATACTTCTAGAACTCCAACAATCCTACCAAATTAGGAAAACCTGAGATATTTGTGTACCAATCCAGATAAAAACGAATCAGATCAAAATCACGTTTCTTTGAATTACCAAAACTAATTTACTGGGTGCAAAAGTTTCTGATTTTCAGCAGGATCAACACAACTATCACCGTAAGCTATCCTAAAGGTCTTACTTGGCACTTCATTGAAACAAAAGATATAAAACATGATTAACACAGTAGCATAATCATGTGGACACACAAAAACATTAAGGGTAAATATTGGGTTGTCTCCCAACAAGAGCTTTTCTTTAATGCCTTTCTAGCTAGGCATGATGATGACAATGATGCTCACATAAAAGATAAGAATTGAAACATAACGGGAGCATCATGAAGCATATGACTAGACATTTAAGTCTAACCCACTTCCTATGCATAGGGATTTTTTGAGCAAACAACTTATGGGAACAATAATCAACTAGCATAGGAAGGCAAAACAAGCATAACTTCAACAGTTTAAGCACATAGAGAGGAAACTTGATATTATTGCAATTCCTACAAGCATATATTCCTCCATCATAATAATTTTCAGTAGCATCATGAATGAATTCAACAATATAACCATCACATAAAGCATTCTTTTCATCATCTACAAGCATAGAAAATTTACTACTCTCCACATAAGCAAATTTCTTCTCATGAATAGTAGTGGGAGCAAACTCAACAAAATAATTATCATGTGAGGCATAATCCAATTGAAAACTAAAATCATGATGACAATTTTCATGGTTATCATTATTCTTAATAGCATACAAGTCATCACAATAATCATCATAGATAGCAACTTTGTTCTCATAATCAATTGGAATCTCTTCCGAAATAGTGGATTCATAACTAAATAAAGTCATGACCTCTTCAAATCCACTTTCATAATTATCACAATAATATTCAACATCCTCCAAAATAGTGGGATCATTACTTCCTAAAGTTGACACTCTTCCAAACCCACTTTCATCAATATAATCATCATAAATAGGAGGCATGCTTTCATCATAATAAATATTCTCATCAAAACTTGGGGGACTAAACATATCATCTTCATCAAACATAGCATCCCCAAGCTTGTGGCTTTGCATATCATAAGCATCATGGGTATTCAAAGAATTCATACTAACAACATTGCAATCATGCTCATCATTCACATATTTTATGCCAAGCATTATATGTAATTCTTCTTCTAGCAATTGAGCACAATTTTCCTTTCCATCATTCTCACGAAAGATATTAAAAAGATGAAGTGTATGAGGCAAACTCAATTCCATTTTTTTGAAGTTTTCTTTTATAAACTAAACTAGTGATAAAACAAGAAACAAAAAGATTTGATTGCAAGATCTAGAGATATACCATCAAGCACTCACCTCCCCGGCAACGGCGCTAGAAAAGAGCTTGATGTCTACTACACAACCTTCTTCTTGTACAAGTTGTTGGGCCTCCAAGTGCAGAGGTTTGTAGGACAATAGCAAATTTCCCTCAAGTGGATGACCTAAGGTTTATCAATCCGTGGGAGCCGTAGGATGAAGATGGTCTCTCTCAAACAACCCTGCAACCAAATAACAAAGAGTCTCTTGTGTACCCAACACACCCAATACAATGGAAAATTGTATAGGTGCACTAGTTCGGCGAAGAGATGGTGATACAAGTGCAATATGGATGGTAGATATAGGTTTTTGTAATCTGAAAATATAAAAACAGCAAGGTAACTAATGATAAAAGTGAGCGTAAACGGTATTGCAATGCTAGGAAACAAGGCCTAGGGTTCATACTTTCACTAGTGCAAGTTCTCTCAACAATAATAACATAATTAGATCATATAATAATCCCTCAACATGCAACAAAGAGGCACTCCAAAGTCACTAATAGCGGAGAACAAACGAAGAGATTATGGTAGAGTATGAAACCACCTGAAAGTTATCCTTTCTGATCGATCTATTCAAGAGTCCGTAGTAAAATAACATGAAGCTATTCTTTCCGTTAGATCTATCATAGAGTTCGTACTAGAATAACACCTTAAGACACAAATCAACCAAAACCCTAATGTCACCTAGATACTCCAATGTCACCTCAAGTATCCGTGGGCATGATTATACGATATGCATCACACAATCTTAGATTCATCTATTCAACCAACACAAAGTACTTCAAAGAGTGCCCCAAAATTTCTACCGGAGAGTCAAGAGGAAACGTGTGCCAACCCCTATGCATAAGTTCATTGAACCCGCAAGTTGATCACAAAAACATACATCAAGTAGATCACGTGAATATCCCATTGTCACCACAAATAAGCACGACAAGACATACATCAAGTGTTCTCAAATCCTTAAAGACTCAATCCGACAAGACAACTTCAAGGGGAAAACTCAATTCATCATAAGAGAGTAGAGGGGGAGAAACATCATAAGATCCATCTATAATAGCAAAGCTCGCGATATATCAAGATCGTATCACCTCAAGAACACGAGAGAGAGAGAGAGAGATCAAACACATAGCTACTGGTACATACCCTCAGCCCCGAGGGTGAACTACTCCCTCCTCGTCATGGAGAGCGCCGGGATGATGAAGATGGCCACCGGTGAGGGATCCCCCCTCCGGCAGGGTGCCGGAACGGGCTCCTGAGAGGTTTTTGGTGGCTACAGAGGCTTGCGGCGGCGGAACTCCCGATCTATTGTTGTCCCCGATGTTTTTAGGGTATATGGAGATATATAGGCGAAAAAAGTCGGTCACGGGAGCCATGAGGGGCCCACGAGGGTGGGGGGCGCGCCCAGGGGGTGGGCGCGCCTCCCTGCCTCGTGGCCACCTCGAGGCTTCCCTTACATGCACTCCAAGTCCCTTGGATTTCTTCCGTTCCAAAAATAACTTTCCCGAAGGTTTCATTTCGTTTGGACTCCGTTTCATATTCCTTTTCTTCAAAACACTGAAATAGGCCGGAAAACAGCAATTTGGGCTGGGCCTCCGGTTAATAGGTTAGTCCCAAAAATAATATAAAAGTGCTTAGTAAAGCCCATAAACATCCAAAACAGATAATATAATAGCACGAATGCTTCATAAATTAAAGATACGTTGGAGACGTATCAGCTGTCACTGTCGCCGTTGCCGTCGTTGCGGTGAAACCTAGGGTGGCTGCGATGGGAGTCGTCCATGAGGACTTCTGCCGCGGGGGTCACAGCTCCCGCGCTCGAAAAAAGTACTCGCAGAGCTAGTCGTCGGGTCGACTGGACCATAAAGAAATTCATCGGGCTCGATCGCCGGGACTTGAGGGTGGCCGTCTGATGGGCCACCGCATGCTTTACCCACCACTGGAGCCGCGACCGACTGGATCGCTTGCGGCGGCGTCCAGCGAAGTGAGCAGACCATGTGAGGGCCGACCGATACGGAGTCGACGGCTGACATAGAAGAACACCGCAGGCACTCGCACGGAAGTGCGACGCCCTGCGGATCGGAAGAGCCTCGACATCGAGGGGGGCTTCTTGGAGCCAGGTGGAATCGTCGGCGAGAAAGTGAGCGCGCCGAGTTGGAACTCATGGCCCGTTACCAAACCACCGCCGAAAACCATGTTGATGAAGATCGGAAAAAATACAACGTCGCCGGAAGTTGCTAGGACGCTTTGCCCCACGGTGGGTGCCAACTGTCATGGTATTAAGTCTGACAGTAAGAGTAGGGGTACGTATGAGGAGGCAAGGCCCTAGCTACGGCGAGGTTGTACACACGAGTTTACGAGTTCAGGCCCCACTCGGAGGAGGTAAAAGCCCTACGTTTCGGAGCCCTGAGGCGGTCGACTGGAATATGAGTGTGTGTTACAAGGGGTGCGAACCCTTGTGTACATTAAGACAAGGCTTTACTGGTAACACCAGCTATAAAGTGCTATTAATGATCTTTAAGACTACGGAGTGAATGCCTGACCGTTGCCATCTTGAGTGACTCTAGGTCTTCTGTACTCCGAGTGGTTTCCTGTATGGTCGAATGACTTCATCTTGGTCGAGTGAAATTGAGGTATCCAAGTGAGGTGACTGGTCGAGTGGATTGCACTCCATGGCTAATTCAGTTGGTATTTCTTGCTATACTTTGAATGTCCTTGATTCAAGGGTAGTGACCTTGGGTAGGGTGTATACGTCAGGTCTATGACCCTACCCTAGGTCTACGGCGTCGTCACCTCCCTCTCTGTTCTTGCAGCCACGCAGCGGAGAAGATGGGGGCTGGGGTTCGTGGGTGGGCCCCGTGCCCCGGTCCCCGTGGTTTATAATTATTCAGCATCTACCACCAGGGTCCACGACGATAGGATGGACGGCAGAAGACGACGGCCGTTTACTTGGGCTGACATGGATGAGTGGGCTACCGCCGAGACTTTGGGCGGTAGCTTATACAACCCTACCGCCATCCTCCCCAGCGGCAGGGAAAAGGGTCAAATCTCGAAATACTTTTGAACTGGGGTTAGATCAGACTAAACTTTGCGCAAAAAGTCAAAACACAAAAATTGGCCACCCTCTGCCTCTGCCCTACATCATCTTCCTCTATTTCTATCCCTTGCATCAATATAGAGAAAATATTTCCCGCCGTATAAATATATATTGTTCAAAAAATATTTTGAAAACTTCCTCACAAAATTCCTGATTGAGTCCAAGATGGATGAAATAGAATAACAACCTCCAACCTCCAATGTGTTTAACCCGTGATACTCTGTTTCATTGAGGCAGATCTTTTGCCTCAACTTTAAGAGAAAAGAAAAATGTATGCAGTGCTCCTTCCATCCCATAATATAAGACGTCTTTGCAAGCAACATAGCTTGCAAAATCCCCTTGCATTGCAGGACAAAGGGAGTATTAGAAAACTAAGAGCTGGATCGTCATTATTTCACACCATTACACAAAGAAAATGTCTTAGCCCCACACCAATTTGGCGAGCCCATCTGCTCTTGACTTATATTACACGAAAACAATGCGCCTAAGAGAACTCTTCCTATTAGAGAAGCCATGAATGGTGCATATAATTAAACTTTTTTTATCTATTTTTACAGAATGATACATATCATGGATTCAGATGTATGGTATGTGACTTTCTGTAGGGTCCCAACAAATGAGCTGAGCTGCCTTATGTTACTCAAGAGTTGAGATGTCTTGGTACAAGGATGCATCAGAGGAGACTCACACAAATCAGACGAGCCATAGCAGTCTGATTTGGCCCTGATTTCTATTTCCCACAAAAATTTGTTGCTCTAGTGACCATCTTCAGTATTTACTACGCTGCTCTGCTGACGCGAAGCGGCGCTTACTAGAGGAGCATCAAATTTCCACCTGCACAAATTGAAGATAGTTAGGTACTAACGTCTCATTCACGCCTTCTTGATTTCCCAGTACTTGTGCTATGAAGCCGCGAGATTCGAAGGGACTGTTTGATCGCCCAGATAGTAACTGCACGAAGCAAGCAACTCAGGCAGAGGGAAGGGGATGGGACGGGAACCGATGGGGACTGTCGCATTGATTACACTATATGCTTATAGGAGGACGAAACGACCGAGAATCAAGGAGATAGTGAAACAACAGACCACTAACATTCATTGTGACCATAAATCTAGTAGTGCGCTCTAGTAATCTAGTATGTATTTTCATCGTGGGACTTATAATGTGGACGTGGCATTATGCATGTGCAGAATTGTTGATCTGAGTGGACCGGTGATGTGGAGGTTGCATGTTGAGAGAACATTGATGTGGCATCATGTTGATGTGGACAATGTGCATGTAGAGAGAATTATTAGAAGTGGGGATCAACTTCTTAAGAATAGTAGATTCCTCCATAGGAATATGATTTTATTCATAAAAATCAAAGGGTTCTAAAGGAATATTTTCTATAGAAATCCTATCCTATGAAATTCCTATAGAATTGCTCCAAACCAAAGAAGGCTTACAAATGTTATATGCACACCATCATCACCAACTAAGAATTTTATAGGAGTAGAGACAAACACAATTTGAGTTCCAGGTAAATTTACGTCTATTGTTGTTAATGCCCCATAACTCTGCCTACATGGCACGTCAAACATGGCAATTGGCCCATGCTCTACCTCACTTGTTGTGTAGGTCCCGCATGTCAGATGCCAGGAGAAATTATTTGTTTTAAAAAATGCGGTGTTGGGATTCGACTAGCTTTTAAAAAAACGCAACTTGAGTTTCAGGTACATTTTCGTTTATTGCCATTAAAAAGCCACGTAACACTGCCTACATGGCACGTCAAACATGGCAATTGGCACACGCTCTACCTCACTTTGTTGTGTAGGTCCCACTTGTCAGCTACAAGGAGAAATTATTTGTTTTTTCTAAATGTGGTGTTGGGACCTGCGAAATGAAGTGAGGTAGAGTGCGGCCGATTGCCATGTTTGTGTGCCATGTAGGCAGAGTTACGGAGCATTGACGGCACGAAACTCAAGTTGTGTGACCAATTTGTGTCATTTTTCAATTTGTTGTATCAATATGTATCCGTCGTGCAAATTCATGTACCATGGATGCAATTAACTCTAATTTTTTAAATGATGATAAGCAAGGCTCATTTGTATGGTATATATGTGGAAAGGGCCGCTAGTTGATGGGTGTCGAAGAACAAGATGGCAGGGAGAAGGACGGACTTCGGCAATGAGCATGTGCATCAACATCCTTTTGTCAAACAGTGTTCCACGTGGCAAATGTTATCTTTCTCATGTTAATAGAACCATTTCTATGGCTTGTATCACTGAAACACTATATGTGAATTATTCGAAGGAAATATCAACAGAATCGTTTGCCTAGTTTCTATCACGTCATATTAAAGCATGTGATTAATTGTAAATAAATTGCTACTTGAGTCGGTCAAGTAGCATGTTTCCTATGGATCTGGCAGTGGTTAGTTTCCCATGCATGTAAGATGGTGTGAGTGACCAGCGAGCATTTGGCCAGAGTCATGTGGCGTGAGGCCTGAGCTTGGTTGAGGCTAACAACCTGTGCATGTAGACTAGTTGTTCGTTTCACCAAAAAGAGATGCGTCGGCGCTTTCCCACCTTGGTGTGTCTGTACGTGAGGGCGGTCAAGTAGCATTCTTCCTATCGATATGATCTGGCAGTGATGGTGTGAGTGACCAGCGAGCATTTGGCCGAGTCATGTGGCGTGAGGCGTGACCTTGGTTGAGGCTAACAACCTGCATGTAGTCTGGTTTGCTATATAAGAGACACAAAGAGAAGAGGGAATAGGCAGTGAGGGCACAAGCAAAAATGTACTAGCTGTTCGTTTCACCAAAAAGAGATGCATCGGCGCTTTCCCACCTTGGTGTGCCTCTGTTCTTGAGAGAAACATTCAGAGATGCTAGAGATTGTGAGAGAGGAGCGAGGAGATTTGAGGTGCAGCTTTGTTTGAGGCATTCGAGGAGAACAAAATTTGCGTGAGGGCGGTCAAGTAGCATGCTTCCTGTCGATATGATCTGGCAGTGGTTAGTTTCCCATGTAGAATGGTGTGAGTGACCAGCTCGAGTCATGTGGCGTGAGCTTGGTTGTGGCTAAACAGCCTGTGCATGTAGTCTGGTTTGCTATATAAGAGAAAACAAAGAGAAGAGGATAGAAGTAAAAATGTAGTTCTTGAGAGAAACATTTAGAGATGCTAGAGATTGTGAGAGAGGAGAGAGGAGGCATGAGATGCAGCTCACATATGTTTTTGTATTTTGTTTGAGGCATTGGAGGAGAACAAAATTTACATGAAATTGCTCCAAAGTCCAAACTAAGAAGAGAAAGTGTGGAGGACAAGGCCGTGCCGGTAATCCAACTAGAGAGTACCTGTGGCTAGATTAAGGTGCATATAAATAATCCCTTTATTCCTATCCTACATCACAAGACCCTCTGCCTGACATCATCTTCCTCTATTTCTATCCTCCGCATCAATAGAGAAAACATTTCCCTCCCTATAAATCTATATTGTTCAGAAAATATTTTGAAAACTTCCTCAGAAAATTCCTGATTGGGTCCAAGACGGATGAATACAACCTCCAACCTCCAATGTGTTTTAACTCATGATACTCTGTTTCACTCTCCTTAACTAATGAAAAGCAGGCAGATCTTTTGCCTCCTCTTTATATAAAAGAAAAAGAATGTATGTAGTACTTCCTCCATCCCATAACATAAGACGTTTTTGCAAGCAACATAACTTGCAAAATCGCCGTGCATTGTAGGACAAAGGAAGTATTAGAAAACTGAGAGCTGGATCGTTATTATTTCACACCATTACACAAACAAATGTCTTAACCCCAGACCAATTTGGCGAGCCCATCAGCTCTGACCTATATTACACGAAAACAATGCGCCTAAGAGAACTCTTCCTATTAGAGAAGCCATGAATGGTGCATATAATTAAACTTTTTTTTATCTATTTTTACAGGATGATACAGAACATGGATTCAGATGTATCGTCTGTGATTTTCTGTAGGGCCCCAACAAATGAGCTGAGCTGCCTTATGTTACTCAAGAGTTGAGATGTCTTGGTACAAGGATGCATCAGAGGAGACTCACACAAATCAGACGAGCCGTAGCAGTCTGATTTTGCCCTGATTTCTATTGCCCACAAAAATTTTGCTGCTCTAGTGACCATCTTCAGTATTTACTACGCTGCTCTGCTGACGCGAAGCGGCGCTTACTAGAGGAGCATCAAATTTCCACCTGCACAAAATGGAAGATAGTTAGGTACTAATGTCTCATTCATGCAAAAATGGCATGGTGATAAGAGATATCCAGCAAACTGATCCACCTCTTTAATGTTGTCCAAAACTATTTTCAAATGAAAATCTGAAGTGCGAAAAACACTCCTCTGTCTTCACACAAAGACACCAGTAAAAAAAACTGAATTATTGCGCAGGTTCCACTAGTTGGGTTTCAAGAGGTTTCATCACTAGAAATGGTATGTTAATCGAAAGTGATTGGTATGAATATTTAGAATGACCTGGCTCAACTCTCTTTGACGCAAAGTGCAAGGCAGCTAGATTAGGTGGGCATGTGGAAGCATTTAAAATTGTCTTTTGAAGAAAGGAAGATGAATGTGATAGTATATCCCCTTTGCTGATTAAACAAGTTAAGAGTTTCCTATATAAATAAGTTAAGAGTTACACCGTAAACATCACGAAACAATGGGGGAAACGACATTTTTAAGCAATGCCGCTTGCTTGTACTCTTTATCACATCCACATTGTTCCACAAACCAAATCCTAATATCATGGCAGAATTTCAGGATAGGATATTCTAGAGAATGGTAGTGCTATCATTGTACGGTACCACGGGTGTCCATTCTGCAAGATCAGAACAGCGAGAAAACTGATCCACCTCTTTAATGTTGTTCAAAACTATTTTCACATGAAAATCTAAAGTACCAAAAACACTCGTCTGTCTTCACACAGAGAATTGAATTGCACACTAGTAAAACCGTCCAACCTGAATTATTGCGCAGGTTCTGGTAGTTGGGTTTCAAGAAGTTTCATCACTAGAAATGGTACGTTATTCGAAAGGATAGCTATGAATATTTAGAATGACCTGGCTCGCGTTTCTTTGACACAAAGCGTAAGACGGCTAGATTAGGTGAGCGTGTGGAAACATCTAATTGTCTTTTGAAGAAAGGAAGATGAATGTGATGGTATATCCCCTTTGCCGGTCAAATAAGTGAAGAGTTACACCGTAAACGTCACGAAACGATGGGGGGAACGACATTTTTACGATTGTACATGTTCAAAAAGGAATGACTCTTTCTTGTACTCTTTATCACACACACATTGTTCCACCGATGCATCTTGGATGGTCTGACCCTCCGGGCTCGCGCAAGGGGCTCTCGTCGTCGCTTCTTCTGCTTACGGTTGGTGGCTCTGGAAGCACCGCAATGGATGTGTCTTACGGTTGGCCGCCTCCGGCTCTAGCCTCCGGCTCTAGCCCATAGCACCTGCTATGGGCTAGAGCTGGAGGCGGCCAAGGCTAGAGTTGGAGCTAAGGGATGCAAGCGGACGGCATCCGCATGTCCGTGACCGTTCGTGAAGCAAAAATTACTTTAACAACCGTTTTAGTTTACGCTTGCAAGATCAGGGCAGCCAGAAAACTGAAAATATTTACTGAATCCGCAGGAAACTGGGATATACTACTGTCATGTCACAGTCTATACTGTGCATGTCCGTTGTACTATACTCCGTATGATACTACTATACAAAGGGCAGGGCAGGGCAGGCAGAGTCTGTTCACCAAAAAGGTGCTGATTATGTCCGGCCCTCACGTGGTTAAGGGCAACAGGAATTGATTCCAGGGATGGTACGCAGTACGCACCCACCAGCAGCCCCATCAGGAACGCCATGGCCATCCATCGTGGCCAACCACAACCTGCAGGACCCAGCGTACTACATCTGTGTCTGCCGCGCCATCAAAACCAAATCTTAGATCTGATCTCGGAGCGCGACCGACCAACGTAGGCTCTAATCAACGTCCAGACCACGCTGTAATCTGTAATTTTCGTCGGGTTTCGTCTTCGCCATGTGGAGTGAAGTGAAATTCAGGCAAGCAAACGGGGTGGAGGGAGGAAGGGGGCTTACTCGTGCGGGAACTTGACTTCATGCAGAGCGTCTGACCGGAGCGACCACGCCAGCGCCGCCTGGGCGCATCTGGCGAGCGGCTCCACCTGGCCGGCGTCGGTGACCAGACCCAGCGGGCTGTCCAGGTGCGCGCCGCCGTCCACGGCGTCCAGGTCGCGCACCCACTCGGGCCGCTCTGATGCGCTCTCCCAGAGCACCCGCGCGTTCACCACGAACCCGGCCCACTCCAGCCGGGTGGACAGCAGCATGTCGCTCCGCGCCGCCGGCAGCAGCGTCTCCTCCGAGACGTGGTAGCCCACCAGCTTCCCGGCCTCGTCGCAGGCCGGCGCCTGCAGGAAGGACTCCTTGGTGCCTTCGTCCTCGCCCAGAATGCCCACGGGCACGGCGCCCACGGACTTGACCTTCTGCGCCTCGTCGAACAGCTCCGTCCGGAGGATGCCGTTCTCGTCCGCGAACACCACCACGCCGTCCATCTTCTCCTTCCGTATCTCCCTGAAATTGGTCGACAGATCCAAATTGTGAGCGAGACGGTATGGGGATGGGCGCTCAGTGAGATCTAGTGCAGCGAGCAGAGGAGCATGGTGATAGTACCTGAGGGCGTGCATTCGCAGGCGCGCGGTGGAGGCGCCGTCGGAGGCGACGAGGTGGAGGAAGTCGAGGCCGGAGCGGGCGAGCACGGCGGCGACGGCGTCGGTGCGGTGGCCAGGCTCGACGACGATCCACCTGAGCGGGGCGTCGACGAGGCGGAGGGTGTGCGCCAAGGACGTGAGCGACGGCGCCTGGAGCGCGGAGGTGGTGGTCGGGGTGACGGCAATCACGGGCCTGGGCGCGTCGGCCAACCGGTTGCGGCTGCGGCGCTGCGCTTCCTGGACGGCGGCGAGGATGCTGTGGGCCTTGAGGAGCTCGCTGGGGTCCGGGTGCGGCCACTTGCGGACGCGGATGGCGTGGCGGCCGACGAAGACCGGGCCGTGGTGGACCTGGTGGTGCGCGTTGGCGCCGGCCTCGCTCTCAGCCACCGTGGTCGTCGTCGTGACGGTGGTGGTGGTGGTCGTCGTAGTGGTGATGGTGGCGGTGGCGTTGGAGCTGGCGAGCATGACGGGCGGGGTGACGAGGGAGACGAGGTGCGCGGAGGGGTTCATGGGCGGCGTGGGCAGGAAGAGGAGGAAGACGACGAGGCGGGAGAAGCGGAAGCCGACGGCCATGGAGGTGGCGCAGAAGAGCGCGTGCAGGATGAGCCACGTCGCCGGCAGCGACGGCTTGGCCAGCTCTGGCGCCGCGTCGGGCGCCCCCACGGACAGCGGGAGCTTCATCTCGCCGGAGTGGCCGAACACAGACGACACACACACCGCGTAGGTGTACCTCGGCGGAGCTTTACAGCTCGGGCTGGGTGCCTGGGTGGAGTAGCTAGGAGCAGTAGCGGGCGAGCTGGGCGGCGGTGGCGAGTGATATAAGAGAGGCGGGGGGAGGGGGCGGGGGGAGGCGGCCGGCGGCGGGGAGGGAAAAGCAACGACGCGAGCACGCAATTATGAGCAGCGGCCGGTAAACAAAAGGCGCCGCGCTGCTCAGCAGCTGGTGGTGGAGTGGATGGTGAGGGTGAGGTGGAGCGCTGGGCTCGTGGCCCGGCCAAGGAGGACCGCCGACTGGGGCCGGGCGATGGTGGGGTGGGTGGGAGCGTCGAACGCGGGAGCAAATGCTGCAGCATTCCGGCGGTTCTGGCCAGATCGTTGAATTTAACAGCGGCTTAGGCCAACCCCACCGTCCGACCCTATCCTGTCCGGCCCGTTCGTTTGGGGTAAAGGGACAAAAAAGGCGGCCCAGCGCGCGGCCTCAAACGAACAAATGTTTGGATTTCGTCCGTTTTCGACCCATCCCCGGCCTAAACTTGCGCTCGGTTTGGGGTGAAACGGACGCGCGCGGACGGCCGCGACGCACGCCCTTGTCCCCCCATGGCCCGCCTGTCGGGGACACTAGCAGTCCCTCCGCTCCCAACGCTTCACCCTCTCTCCCCGCCCAGCCCCGCCGCCGGCGCCGCCCCTATTATCCGGCCGCCTCCTCACCGCGCCGTCCATACCAAACTACGTCTCGACATGGCCGCCACCACGCCCGCGGTTTCGCCGTAGTTTTGGTCATCTATCGGGGGAGGTTTGGCCGTCGCCGTCCTTGCCGGTGGCGGAGGGGACACGACCGCCGGCGACCGCTCTTCAAGGCGGATTCCGACGAGAGCTCCAGAGCGGCCAGTAGCCGGCCGGCAACCATCCCTGCTGCGTCGAGGTGATCATCGCGGCCTCTTCGCCACCACGATCGGAAGGTGTTCGACTTTTTGCCATCAAAGGTATGGACAGTGGAGACGAGTTTTTCTTTCATCAGTTCCTTTGTTCGTCGGACGATTCGTCGTCGGATGATGAAGATCTTGTGGTGGCTGCACTGGTCGTTCACGACCATATTCAACGGCAGCTTCCTCGGTACAGGGGGTCACTCCCTGGCCGTGCTCCCAACCTGAACCGCAACAGGGAGAGAGGCCACGCCCTGCTTTATGCCGATTACTTTGCCAACACCCCGCTCTTCAAGCAGGATAAATTTCGTCGCCGTTTTCGTATGGCAAGGCATGTGTTCAATCGTATCCGAGAGGGAGTGGTTGCTCATGACCCATACTTCGAGTGCAAGACAGATGCCCTTGGCAAGCTTGGGTTCTCCTCTTTATCAGAAATGCACCGCGGCCATCCGCATGCTTGCATATGGTATTCCAGGCGATCTGGTGGACGAGTATGTGCGTATGAGTGAGACAACATGTCTGATGTCAATGTACAAGTTTTGCCAGGCCGTGATCGAGGTGTTTGGCCCAGAGTACTTGAGACAGCCAACTGTCGCTGATACAGAGAGATTGTTGGCGACCAACGCAGCTAGAGGCTTTCCAGGCATGCTTGGCAGCATAGATTGTATGCATTGGGAGTGGAAGAACTGTCCATTTGCTTGGCAGGGCCAGTACAAGGGGCATGTTAACGGATGCACTGTCATATTAGAAGCGGTGGCATCACAAGATCTTTGGATATGGCATTCTTTTTTCGGCATGGCAGGTTCTCACAATGATATCAACGTGCTGCAACGCTCTCCAGTCTTCGCAAGGCTTGCAGAAGGCCACTCCCCACCTGTCAACTTTGAGATCAACGGCCACCAGTACAACAAGTGATACTATCTAGCAGATGGTATATATCCTCAATGGTCAACTTTTGTGAAGACAATCTCGAAACCCCAAGGTGAGAAGAGAAAGAGATTTGCCCAAATGCAAGAGAGTGTTAGAAAAGATGTGGAATGTGCTTTTTTGGTGTGCTTCAATCCCGGTGGGGTATCATTCGAAACCCTGCACTGTCATGGGATGAAAGGAAGCTTTGGGAGGTGATGACTGCTTGTGTGATTATGCACAACATGATCGTCGAGGACGAGCGTGATGAGAGTATCTTCGACCAAGGATTTGATTATCAAGGTGAAAATATTGAGCCCCTGCACCAAGATCCGGCTACATTTGAAGAGTTTGTCCAATTCCACCATGAGATGCGTGATTGGCACACTCATTTGAATCTTCAAAATGACTTGGTTGAGCACGTCTCGGATCACATTGGCAACCAATAGATGTATTCGTCCAATTTAGGTTCAGTCAAGACAATTTCGATTTGGTTGTAAAACTATTTTATTGAAGACAATTTCAGTTGGGTTTTAAAACTATTATAATTTTCAGACAAATATTTGGGTTGGAAACTAGTTTTGATGCAATTTGGGCATTTTTGGCTCTGACGAACAGGATGGGGCAAATGGATGCGGCCGCGCGCTAGGCGCACATCCACTGCATTCCAGGACAGACCTGAACACGACCTCAAATCGCTACTCAAACGGACAGAATCCGGACAAAACGGACGTTCGTTTGGGGTCGCGCGGTGGAGTTGGCCTTACAATTACCTCTCGTCGTCGCCTTCCTCTATCCTCGTACTGTACTGCCGCCAGTGTCAAAGTCTATCTCGTTTGCACCGACAATGAGAGTGAAAACAGTGGTGCCAAACCGTGGGGCTAACAGTGGGTGTCAGCTGTGAGGTGGCAGGTATTCATTTCTGCTGTGACGGATGAACGCCCGCCCGGTGCCCTACAACTACATTTTTCCCTTGGCGTTGGGGCAGGAGCACGTTGTCCATTTATTATTGGGGGTGGCATTTTGTGCAGTGCCCGTACCGTACGAGATTACAGTAGGAAAGCTTGAAGCATTCCCGACGTCCGGTACAGGGGTGACAGTGGGACACTGGACATGATCCCGGGAACGAATTTGGCCCTGGATCCCGGGGAGAGCGCCGGGAATGTCTGTTTCGCCTTGTACTTTCACGCCAAGATTTTACCTTACCGCACAAGGGCGGAGGGCGGGACAGTTCGCCGGCGAGCTGGCTGGCCAACGAAGAGGCCGTCGACCGTCGTGGCCATAGTCACCGAGAATTCGGGCACCGTGCATAAGCACCGGCCGTTCTACGAGTCCATGCCCAGCGCCTGCGTCATCCGTGGCGGTTCCGTATCAACGCGGAGGAGCCCGACCGCCCTGTTCGACGAGAACGTGGTAGAGGCAGACACGGAGGCGGCGTAGGCAATCACGGACGGGAATGCTGGCAATGTCGACAGCTCCGCATTGTTCGTGCCGGGCCGCGACGACCACGAGGCCGGACCGTCCACGTTGATTGTCGGCCACACCTCAATTGACGTCATCTACGGTCATGCGGCTTACTCCGACGGAGAGTAGGAGGTGGGACACGGACATGCCCACGACCGGCAAAGATTTAGGCTAAAATAACTTTTACTATGTGTAAAAAATACCTATGTTAATGTAAATGTCATATACCCTTATATATGACGCACTGGGTTGGATGGCTGGCTCTCGTATATGTGTATGCATACATTTAGTTTGTTTGAGTTTGAGTTACGCCGTTGGAGACGTCCTTACCTAGAATAAACTTCAACTTCCGGTCTCATTCCATTGCTATGGTGCTCTAGGGGAGACTTCTGCCTTGCCCTACTATCGCCGACGAATCTGCTGGTTCCCCTCCCCTCTGTGGGCAGCTCTAGAGGTGGGGGGAACTACATAGCTTCCCGTGGATCATGTAAATAAGGGTGGAGACGTCGTGCAGAGGGTGGTGACAGTGTCACAGTGGGTCTGTCTGCAGCTTGGATCCCTTGATGATACTACAAAATGTGTGCTATTTTGTGATGAAAAAAAGTCATATAAGATCATTTTTATGACGGAAACCGTCACGAGCTGATTTCCTCCTGGAGCAGCACGCTCGACAACTTTGGTGACATTCTGGCCTGATTTTAGGCAATGCATTTGGCCGTCACTAGGCATGGGCATATTCTGCGATGATTTTAGTGTCACAAAAAATGTTCGACGGGTTAGAGAAAGGATTCAAAAAATGATGTAGTGGGTTTCAAAATGCAGTTTCGGGTTTTTCTGCCATGGCAGAGTTTTGAGCATATTAGAATAAAATTTGTAGGGATTATGAGTTGAGATGCTCGTATTGAAATTTATTGGTTTTTTTCATACATCTCATTGTACTGAACTACAAAATGATATATTAACTCTGTAATAAAGCAGGGACGAGAAAAATATGATCACAGAGAATAATATACCAATTAAAGTTCAGGCATAGAACAAACATTTTGTAGATTAGCACGTCATTACCATAAGTATCTCACATTAGGAGCAGGAGTGGTCGAGCATGAACAAAAAGTACATCATCAGGACAGAAATACTCTTCATAAGATGTTTGAGATTGAATAGATTGAGTAGGCATGGGTGTAATAAAGAGGAGAACCTCATCACATCCATAGTGGATCACGAAGATCAGACTGTCTCCAAGTATCATTTTGTATTCGCAAAATAATCCTTCCACCCAAGGCGTCCATCTTTTTCTGGCATCGATTATATCGACCCTAAGTCGATATCAGGACAAATAATAATTCTGATTTCACCATATCGATCCATCTGGTCAAGCAGAACACAACTGAGGAACCTGTTGCAATAACACAATTATGACATAGTATGTTGACCTATTTTAAAGAAAAAAGACTATATTTTTTTAATGTTGGTCTTGGTCAAAGTGTGCATGAGTAGTTTGTACACCACAAAGATGGAAACTTACGCACAATCGCCACGGGTAATTTAACCAGGGGAAAGGTGTTAAAAATCATACCTCGGGTAATAACTTATCTGCGAAGATCATGTTAATATACACACAATAGCCTCTAGGTGTAGTAACTTACTTAGAACGAACGGTAACTTCTAACCAGAAAAGACATCGAAACATATCAACATGTGATATAGTTTCATAGGTCTTGTCGCGTCAGATTATTGTGAAATAAATTTTGAATCAAACCGATGATTTGAGTACAAAATATCTTGAATTTTCAAATTGAAAGAATTTAGGATGACATCGGTTTTTGTTTTCTAGTGCATGCATGCATGTGCATGTGGGGAGATGGTTGGAGGAACAATTTTTATGCCACGGTAACTTTTGTGCAAACAACATGGTAAATTATGTATCATAGACGTGATAACTTGCGTAGCTCAGATATGCTAACTTTAACCCAAAAGAGCCGTCGAAACAGATCAAAATCAAACCGAGAATTTGAAGTAAAAAAACATTTTGAATTTTTAAATAGGAACAATCTAGCATGACATCAGTTTTTTTCTCTATTGCATGCATACATATAATTAGTCCGAGGAGTGCGTCTAGAAGAGAGAAAGTCATTCTAATGCATGCATGTATGTAACTAAAAGGGATGGTAGAGGTATTCGATAGTTACACTTAAAATCATAACGGCTGGCAGTTAGTGCACTCATTTTTTAGTGTTCTCCTTGAAAATCTTTCTCTCAAGTCCTTTTGTGAACAATATACTTCCTCTGAAGTTTTAATTTAATTTAGCTCTCTTTCTTTCTAAACTCTTCATTTATTCATTTTATAAAAACTCTTCCTTTATTCAAAAAAGGTGAATTTCTATCAACCAACCAGTTGGATGGTTATGAGGGTGGTGTTATGTTGGGGAACGTAGTAATAATTCAAAAAAAATCCTACGTGTCACCAAGATCAATCTAAGAGATGCTAGCAACGATAGAGAGGGAGTGCATCTTCATACCCTTGAAGATCGCTAAGCGGAAGCGTTACAAGAACGCGGTTGATGGAGTCGTACTCACGGCGATTCAAATCGCGGAAGATTCGATCCAAGCGTCGAATGGACGGCGCCTCCGCGTTGAACACACGTACATCCCGGGGACGTCTCCTACTTCTTGATCCAGCAAGGGGAGAGGAGAAGTTGAGGGAGAACTCTGGCAGCACGACAGCGTGGTGGTGGAGCTCGTGGTTCCCCGGCAGAGCTTCGCTACGCTCAACGGAGGAGGAGGAGGAGTTGGAGGGGGAGGGTTGCGCCAGGGGCAAGGGGTGAAGCTCCCATGCGTCTCCCCACTATATATAAGGGTGGAGGGGGCTGGTTTCTTGCCCTCCAAGTCCATTGGGGCGTTGGCAAAGGTGGGAGGAAATAAATCCCATCATTTCCCTTCCCCACCGATTGTTATCCCCCCTTTTTAGGGATCTTGATCTTATCCCTTCGGGATATGATCTTATTCCTTCTAAGGGGGGATCTTGGTGCGCCTTGACCAGGGGTGTGGGAATTTGCCCCCACTACCCACGTTCATGTGGGTTCCCCCATGCAGGTGGGCTCCACTCCGTAACCTTCTAGAACCTTCCCGGTACGATACCGAAAAATCCCGAACATTTTCCGGTGGCCAAAATAGGACTTCCCATATATAAACCTTTACCTCCGGACTTCACGGAACTCCTCGTGACGTCCGGGATCTCATCCGAGACTCCAAACAACTTTCGGTAACCACATACAATTCCCACTACAACTCTAGCGTCACCGAACCTTAAGTGTGTAGACCCTACAGGTTCGGGGACCATGCAGAGATGACCGAGATGCCTCTCCGCCAATAACCAATAGCGGGATCTGGATACCCATATTGCCCCCCACATGTTCCACGATGATCTCATCGGATGAACCACGATGTCGGGGATTCAATCAATCCCGTATACAATTCCCTTTGTCCATCGATATGTTACTTGCCCGAGATTCGATCGTCGATATCCCTATACCTTGTTGAATCTCATTACCGGCAAGTCTCTTTACTCGTTCCATAACGCATGATCCAATGGCTAACTCATTAATCACATTGAGCTCGTCATGATGATGCATTACCGAGTGGGCCCAGAGATACCTCTTCGGCATACGGAGTGACAAATCCTAGTCTTGATTCGTGCCAACCCAACAGACACTTTCGGAGATACCTATAGTGCACCTTTATAGCCACCCACTTACATTGTGACGTTTGATACACCCAAAGCATTCCTACAGTATCCGGGAGTTGCACAATCTCATGGTCTAAGGAAATGATACTTGACATTAGAAAAGCTCTAGCAAACAAACTACGCGATCTTGTGCAATGCTTAGGATTGGGTCTTGTCCATCACATCATTCTCCTAATGATGTGGACCCGTTATCAACGACATCCAATGTCCATGGTCAGGAAACCACAACCATCTATTGATCAATGAGCTAGTCAACTAGAGGCTCACTAGGGACATGTTGTAGTCTATGCATTCACACATATATTACGGTTTCCGGTTAATACAATTATAGCATGAACAATAGACAATTATCATGAACAAGGAAATATAATAATAACTATTTTATTATTGCCTCTAGGGCATATTTCCAACAGTCTCCCACTTGCACTAGAGTCAATAATCTAGTTACATTGTGATGAATCAAACACCCACAGAGTTCTGGAGTTGATCATGTTTTGCTCGTGGAAGAGATTTAGTCAACGGATCCGCGACATTCAGATCCGTGTGCACTTTAAAAAAAATCAATGTCTCCATCTTGAATATATTCACGAATGGAGTTGAAGCGGCGCTTGATGTGCCTGGTCTTCTTGTGAAACATGTGCTCCTTGGCAAGGGCAATAGCTCCAGTGTTGTCACAGAAGAGAGTCATCGGGCCCGACGCATTGGGAATCACTCCTAGGTCAGTGATAAACTCCTTCATCTAGACTGCTTCTTGTGTTGCTTCCGAAGCAGCTATGTACTCCGCTTCACATGTAGATCCCACCACCACGCTTTGCTTGCAACTGCACCAGCTGACTGCCCCACCATTCAAAATATACATGTATCCGATTTGTGACTTGGAGTCATCCGGATGTGTATCAAAGCTAGCATCTATGTAACCCTTTACGACGAGCTCTTCGGCACCTCCATAAATGAGAAAAATATCCTTAGTCCTTCTCGGGTACTTTAGGATATTCTTGACCGTTGTCCAGTGTTCCATTTCGGGATCACTTTTGTACCTTCCTACCAAACTTATGGCAAGGTTCACATCAGGTCTTGTACACAGCATGACATACATAATAGAGCCTATGGCTGAGGCATAGGGGATGAAACTCATCTTTTCTCTATCTTATGTCGAGGTGGGACATTGAGTTGCGCTCAATTTCACACCTTGCAATACAGGCAAGAACCCCTTCTTGGACCGATCCATATTGAAATTTTTCAATGTCTTGTCAAGGTATGTGCTTTGTGAAAGACCAATGAGGCGTCTCGATCTGTCTCTATAGATCTTGATGCCTAATATGTAAGCAGCTTCTCCAAGGTCCTTCATTGAAAAAACACCTATTCAAGTAGGCCTTTATGCTTTCCAAAAGTTCTATATCAATTGCCATCAACAGTATGTCATCCACATATAATATGAGAAATGCTACAGAGCTCCCACTCACTTTCTTGTAAATATAGGCTTCTCCATAAGTCTGTATGAACCCAAATGCTTCGATCATTTCATCAAAGCGAATGTTCCAACTCCGAGATGCTTGCACCAGCTCATAGATGGAGCACTGGAGCTTGCATACTTTGTCAGCATTCTTAGGATCGACAAAACCTTTCGGTTGCATCATATACAATTCTTCCTTAAGGAAACCGTTAAGGAATGTCGTTCTGACATCCATTTGCCAGATCTTGTAATCATAGAATGCGGCAGGTTGCTAACATGATTCGGACGGACTTCAGCTTTGCTACGGGTGAGAAGGTCTCATCATAGTTGTCGTGGAATTAACACGTCAGATGTCCTTAGTGTCAGGACTTAGTCGCGAGGCCAACGCATCTATGTGGTAGCTTGAAAGGGGTTGATCGGGACGAGAGACGCAACACGCAAGACAAGGATTTAGACAGCTTCGGGCCCTGGGAAACATCATCCGGTAACAACCCTACATGCTGTTTGTGGCTAGGTATCATTATGCTCATGAGAGGAGTCGTCGTAAGCCGGCTCCCCCTTTGTGTCTAGCCCTAGAGATTGTTCTTGTTTCCCTCTCTCTTTGGGGAGCCCTGCCCCTCCTTATATAAGTTAGAGGGGCGGGTTACATGTGGAGTCCAAATAGGATTAGGACTAGCCTATCTTGTACTACAAGCCGGATATAAGTCCGGGTCTTGATTCCTTGTAATGGAGATATTCCTCACGCCTTTCCTCTTAAGCCGGCCTATCACAATGTAAGCCGGCCTTCTAGGCCTTGAGCCTCCTGGGCCCCCGGGTCTTGTCGCTCCTTTGATCCGCTTGCCAGGTCACCCATAAGTCGCCAGGATCGGGCGGGTCATTTAATGTGTCGTCCAGCCAGGGCAGGTCATTAGTGAGTCGCCAAGTCCGGCCGGGATATACTTCCGGCCGGGTTACACCGCAGGGTATATCCCCGACATTAGCCCCCAAGTTTAGCTTGGATTTATCCATGGTAAACTTATGCTGCAAAATAAACACAAGAACAAATTTGACAGGTTGTGCTCCGGGTTAAGAATTCTTGCAAACCGACACCTGAACATCCTTAAGTCCTTGTCATTTCCTTCTTCTAGAAAATCCGGGTCAATAGACCAGCTTCACAATCAATTTGCTTGTAGAAGAAATATTGTAAACAAGTAATCCACTTGAGCCGGCTTCCAAAGCGCCGACTTAAAACATATTGGTCTTGAAATACTCATCTGACTTTCAGCCGGGTTGAAGAGGTAAAACTTATCGGTTTATCATAACCAAAATTGTCGGCTTGTAAATATTGATAGCACCGGGTCATAACTGTAGCCGACGCCGGGTCATAATTATTGATGACACGGATCATGATTGTTGCAAACACCGGGTCAAGCTGATCTGCTCAAACTGAGAATTTGAAGATTTTTCCTTTTATATGTATATCACCTGTAGCCCCCAAGTGCCGGGTTGTCATGCTTGCAGCAACCTGGGACTTGTAATTGTCTTATGCTCATAAAACTTCAACCAGTGTAGCCCCCAAGGGCCGGGTCATTATGCAATAATGAGCAGGGACTTTGTAAATATAATCTTGTAAACTTTGAACAGCAACGTGTAGCCCCCAAGGGCCGGCTCAGTAAGATATTACTAAGCTGGGACTTTGCATATAATTCATTGATAATAACATCATATAATGTAATCTCCACCATGGGGTTTGAACCCACGTCCATAAGGTTAAGAGCTTTGCGCTCTACCAACTGAGTAGTGGATCTTTCAATGTAATCGACTGAGGCTTGTGTACCTTGAATTTTTGACAGGAGCAATTGGTAGCCCCCAAGGGCCGGCTCATTTAAAATGTGATGAGTCGGGTCTTTCAATAAGTTGAGCAAAAAATGACTCTGCATTAGCACCCAAGTGCCATGGTGCATGCTGGCAGCGACATGGGACTTGCATATTTGATATAATCCCAATCTGAATAATATAGCCCCCAAGTGCCGGGTCGTAAGCCTGCAGCGACTCGGGACTATTCCTTCCATTGTAGAATAAATCATATCCATTGATAAAAATAATAGCTGTTGCGCTAAAGCGACTTTGAAATCTAGCCATGTTGGCTATTCGAGATTTGAATAATATAATCCGGTATGAAAACCTCAATCATTAATGTCATCATGAAAATCCAGCCAGTTTGGCTATTCAAGGTTTGAATACCTCATCGGTTGACAAATAAATCTGGAGTTTAAAGACTTGGCGGCTCTTGGCCGATGGCGATGTAATACGCCTCCATTGTAAGTCGGAATTTTTATAACCCTGCGGCTTATAGCCTTTGAGAAAAATCCAGAACGGATCATCATTTTGAAGCATGAACTTTGGTAATGAGCTTGAACTTAATCATTTATATGTCATATTTCTGTAAATCCTGCAAAGAGTTTAAACAACACATGCCCTGGCGACTTAACGTCAAAAACCAGGGCGGGTAACCACCCAAATGTAGTCTTATCCTACACACAAGTAGATCACAAGATCCCTATGATCCTTTGAATGATACCACCGGCTTATGTGACCCGGATAGTGAAGTTGATAACTCAAGTCTGTAAGAGCCGGCACATATGATATTTGTGATAACTCAAATACTTGCGATTGTATAAAAATAGATAAAAATTTGAGGCTTCTGATTCAAATACAATCAGTAAACCGTTCCAAAGGGGTTAAGCTAAGATTCGAATATGACCATATAGCCCCCAGTGGCGTTGGCGTTGCCGATCAAAGTGGGTATCGACAACTATGTTCTCTTTGGTTTGAATACGACCTATGTAGTAAGGATGATAACCCAATCCTTAGAAGCCAATGCTTCCATATAAATGATGGTTGTCATAAGCTGGCGACTTATAGTCAAAAGTCAAGCCGGGTTAATCATAAAACACTTATATACTTTTGAGATATGATCCCCAAAAGGTCTCAAGTTAAGTAATTGTGGCTGGAATAAACTTTACCAGAGATAGAATAAAACTTTTTGAGGCTTCTGATTCGGATACGATCAGTAAACCGTTCCAAAGGGGTTAAGCTAAGATTCGAATACGATCATATAGCCCCCAGTGGCTTTGGCGATGCCGATCAAGTGGGTATCGACAGCTATGTTCTCTTTGGTTCGAATACGACCTATGTTTGAACAGGAAGCCCCCAAGTGACCATAAGAGTTGTTTAATGACGCTGGTTCGAATACGACCCATGTCAGACCCAAAGGGGTTAAGCTATGATTCAGATATGATCAAGAAGCCCCCTAGTGGGTTTGGCAGTATGCCGATCAAGAGGGTATGGACAGCTATGTTCTCTTTGGTTCGAATACGACCTATGTTTGAACAGGAAGCCCCCAAATGACCTTAATAAGATAAGCCATAAGGCAGGATACCTATGTTTGAACCGTGCGTCAAGGCAGCAAGTTCTTTTTTTGGCAACCTTTAATTTTTCTTAGAACTCGAACTTGCGAGAGATTAATTCTTTTTGAACCGGAATTTTAAACCGGATTTGAAAGCTTCAAAACTTTGAGAGAGATAAATTTACCTTGAGCCGGATTTGAACCGGATTTGAGAGCTTCAAAACCTTGCGGTAAATAAATTTCCCTTGAACCGGTTTTTAAACCAGATATTAAGAGTGTCAGTGCTTTGTGGGAGAGAGATGTCTCTTGAACCGGATATTAAACCGGGGTCCTTCTTTTTAAGCCGAAAATTTTCTGACGGCCTTTATATTTTTCACCAATATAGCGGTAGCCTCTGGAACCGGGTTACCTTCCTTCCAATGACCCGGAGTTCTTGAATCCATTGAAACCGGCTAATTTTGCCGAGCCATACCATTGTAGCCCCCGAGTCTCAAGATGACTCGAGGAGTTGGCTTGAGATTCTTCATATTTGACCATGATATAGACCGGTTTAAATCCTACGTGGCACAACTTCCAACCCAAAGTAATTGCTCTTTTGAAGAAAATAATATGTAATATAAAATATATTGGATGGATTTCACCTGATATGTTAGGCTAGTGATTATCCACAAAAGGTTGAGGTGACTGCGGCGGGTTACAAATGATTCTGTATGAGCCGTGTCAGCAACTCGGCCAATGGTTCCTTCCAACTGGTTGTTTGAAGTTAGCCAAACCGTAGTGCCGGCGACTTGTGCACCTATCCATTGAGTCATGCAGTGCAGACGGCGGTTGATAATGTATGATATTTAGCCTCCAATTTGTTGGAAGAGAAACCGGGCTTCCCAATTAGTGACTTGCTCATACTCAATAAACAGCTCATCCAGAAAAATGCGGCCCGGACAGATGAATCAACCGTGGTGCTATAAACCGGTGCGGGCGGGTAAGTTGTCCTCATTGTAAGCCGGCGTGGTCATAAGAGAAGGCCACGGCGTTGTAAGCCGGCGCGGTCGCGAGAGACGACCACGGTGTTGTAAGCCGGCGCGGTCGCGAGAGACGGCCACGGCGTTGTAAGCCGGTGCGGGAGTCCGTTGAGTAACGACGACCACCTGTGCCAAAAGATGTTGGTGTGTCTCCATCTCCGCGGTATAATATCACTTTTTGTCATAAATAATTGCCCTGGATAAACAATATTGCAGACCAAGGCAAAGATAAACTTGTTTTTTGACAAAAACAACATGTGATAATAAAACAAACTTGGATGGATATCACCTGATTTGTTTAGGCCAAAAATAATCCGACATGAAATTGATGATCCCTAGGTGAAAACGAAATCCCTCACGGGTGAATCGGCCGCGGGAACAAACCGATAAACCGACCATAGCATTTGTAAGTTGTCATCCACGTTGTAAGCCGGTGAGGACGCGTGAATCGGCCGCGAGGGTGGACGGGCGAGTCGTCCGTGGCGTTGTAAGGTGGTGCTGACGGGCGAACCGGTCGGCGCGTTGATGTAAACCAGACCGCAGGGGCGATGGCTGTATATAACAACACTATATGCAGAGTGGTTGTTTTTAAAAAATTAAAAAATATTGATAAAAGTAACTGGATGGATATCACCTAGTATTTTCTGTTGGATGTTGGCGCCGGATAATGCATAGTGCTACTTTTATTTTTTGACCAAAGAGTTAATTGGTTCTGTGTCTTCTAGTGCCTGAGCTCTCCACATAACCCGGCCGGCACTTTTTGAGCCAGAATTTTTGGAACCAGAACTTCTTGATAATCCAAAACTTTTGAAAGGGAACCTCTTGATAATCCGGTCGGAACTTTTTGATAATCCGGAACTTTTCTGTAGCCTAAATTGGAACTCCTTGATGACTCGGACGGAAGCTTTCGGCGATTCGGACCGAACTTTTCGTCGAGGCGATCGGAACTCTTTGGTGATTCAGACGGAACCTTTCGTCGAGGCGGTCGGAACCTTTCGCAGATTCAGACGGAACCTTTCGTCGAGCCGGTCGGAACTTTTTGCCGATTCAGACGGAACCTTTCGTCGAGGCGGTCGGAACTTTTTCAGCAATTTAGACGGAACCTTTCGTCAAGGCGGTCGGAACTTCTTCAATAAGCTGGGCAGAGCTTCTAGATCCCTGGGATAGCGCCCTTCAAGAACTCAACACCATCATGCGCGAGCCCCACGGTGGGCGCCAACTGTCGTGGAATTAACACGTCAGATGTCCTTAGTGTCAGGACTTAGTCGCGAGGCCAATGCATCTATGTGGTAGCTTGAAAGGGGTTGATCGGGACGAGAGACGCAACACGCAAGACAAGGATTTAGACAGCTTCGGGCCCCGGGAAACATCATCCGGTAACAACCCTACATGCTGTTTGTGGCTAGGTCTCATTATGCTCATGAGAGGAGTCGTCGTAAGCCGGCTCCCCTTTGTGTCTAGCCCTAGAGATTGTTCTTGTTTCCCTCTCTCTTTGGAGAGCCCTGCCCCTCCTTATATAAGTTAGAGGGGCGGGTTACATGTGGAGTCCAAATAGGATTAGGACTAGCCTATCTTGTACTACAAGCCGAATATAAGTCCGGGTCTTGATTCCTTGTAAGGGAGATATTCCTCACGCCTTTCCTCTTAAACCGGCCTATCACAACGTAAGCCGGTCTTCTGGGCCTTGAGCCACCTGGGCCCCCGGGTCTTGTCGCTCCTCTGATCCGCTTGCCAGGTCACCCATAAGTCGCCAGGATCGGGCGGGTCACTTAATGTGTCGTCCAGCCAGGGCAGGTCATTAATGAGTCGCCATGTCCGGCCGGGGTATACTTTCGGCCGGTTACACCGCAGGGTATATCCCCGACAATAGTCAACCCCTTGAACTTGTCGATAACCCTTAGCGACAAGCCGAGCCTTATAGACGGTCACATTACCATCCGCGTCAGTCTTCTTCTTAAAGATCCACTTATTCTCTATGGCTTGCCGATCATCGGGCAAGTCCGTCAAAGTCCATACTTTGTTTTCATACATGGATCCTATCTCGGATTTCATGGCTTCAAGCCATTTGTTGGAATCCGTGCCCGCCATCGCTTCTTCATAGTTTGAAGGTTCATCATTGTCTAAAAACATGATTTCCAGGACAGGGTTGCCGTACCACTCTGGTGTGGAATGCGTCCTTGTGGACCTATGAAGTTCAGTAGTAACTTGATCCGAAGTTTCATGATCATCATCATTAACTTCCTCTCTAGTCGGTGCAGGCACCACAGAAACATCTTCCTGTGTTGCGCTACTCTCTGGTTCAAGAGGGGGTACCTCATCAAGTTCTACTTTCCTCCCACTTACTTATTTTGAGAGAAACTCTTTCTCTTGAAAGGATCCACTATTTGCAACAAAGATCTTGCCTTCGGATCTGAGGTAGAAGGTATACCCAATAGTTTCTTTAGGGTATCCTATGAAGACGCATTTTTCTGATTTGGGTTCGAGCTTTTCAGGTTGAAGTTTATTGACATAAGCATCACATCCCCAAACTTTCAGAAACGACATCTTAGATTTCTTCTCAAACCATAATTCATAGGGTGTCGTCTCAACGGATTTAGACGGTGCCCTATTTAAAGTGAATGCGGCAGTCTCTAAAGCATAACCCCAAAATGATAGCGGTAGATCCTTAAGAGACATCATAGATCGCACTATCCAATAGAGTGCGATTACGACGTTCGGACACACCATTTCGCTGAGCTATTCCAGGCGGCGTGAGTTGTGAAACAATTCCACATTTTGTTAAGTGTGTGCCAAATTCGTGACTCAAATATTCTCCTCCACGATCTGATCGTTAGAACTTTATTTTCCTGACACATTGATTTTCTACCTCGCTCTGAAATTCCTTGAACTTTTCAAAGGTCTCAAACTTGTGTTTCATTAAGTAGACATACCCATATCTACTTAATTCATCGGTGAGGGTGAGAACATAACGATAGCCACGGCGAGCCTCAACGCTCATTGGACCGCATATATCAGTATGTATTATTTCCAACAAGTTGGTTGCTCGCTCCATTGTTCCGGAGAACGGAGTCTTGGTCATTTTTTCCACGTGGCATGGTTCGCACGTGTCAAATGATTCATAATCGGGAGACTCCAAAAGTCCATCTGTATGGAGTATCTTCATGCGTTTGACACCAATCTGACCAAGACGGCAGTGCCACAAGTATGTGGGACTATCATTATCAACCTTACATCTTTTGGTGTTCACACTATGAATATGTGTAACATCACGTTCGATATTTAATAAAAATAAACCATTGACCAGTGGGGCATGAGCACAAAACATATCTCTCATATAAAATAGAACAACCGTTATTCTCGGATTTAAATGAGTAGCCATCTCGCATCAAATGAGATCCAGATACAATGTTCATGCTCAAAGTTGGTACTAAATAACAATTATTGAGGTTTAAAACTAATCCTAAAGGTAGATGTAGAGGTAGCGTGCCGACGGCGATCACATCGACCTTGGAGCCATTCCCGACGCGCATCGTCACCTCGTCCTTCGCCAATCTCCGCTTATTCCGCAGCTCCTGTTTTGGGTTACAAATGTGAGCAACCGCACCGGTATCAAATACCCAGGAGCTACTACGAGCGTTGGTAAGGTACACATCAATAACAAGTATATCATATATACCTTTGGTGTTGCCGGCCTTCTTATCCGCTAAGTACTTGGGGCAGTTCTGTTCCAGTGACCATTTTCCTTACAATAAAAGCACTCAGTCCTAGGCTTGGGTCCATTCTATGGCTTCTTCCAGGCAACTGACTTACTGGGCACGGCAACTCCCTTGTCGGCCTTCTTGAAGTTCCTCTTTCCCTTGCCTTTCTTGAAACTAGTGGTCTTATTAACCATCAACACTTGATGTTGCTTTTTGATCTCCACCTCCGCTGATTTCAGCATCGAATACAACTCAGGAATGGACGTCTCCATCCCTTGCATATTGTAGTTCATCACAAAGCTCTTATAGCTAGGTGGAAGCGACTGGAGGATTCTGTCAATGACCGAGTCATCTGGAAGATTAACTCCCAGCTAAGACAAGCGGTTGTGCAACCCAGACATTTTGAGTATATGCTCGCTGACAGAATTATTTTCCTCCATCTTACAACTGTAGAACTTGTCGGAGACTTCATATCTCTCGACGGGCATGAGCTTGGAAAACCATTTTCATCTCTTAGAACATCTCATATGCTCCGTGTTGCTCAAAACGCTTTTGGATCCCCGATTCTATGCTATATAAAGCATGCCACACTGAACCAGGGAGTAATCATCACTATGCGACTGCCAGGCATTCATAACGTCTTGAGTTTTTGGGAAAATGGGTGTGTCACCTAGCGGTGCTTCAAGGACAGATGCTTTCTTGGCAACTATGAGGATGGTCCTCAAGTTACGGACCCAATCTGTATAGTTGCTACTATCGTCTTTCAGCTTGGTTTTCTCTAGGAACGCGTTGAAGTTGAGAGCAACATTAGCGTGGGCCATTGGATCTACATGATAGATTGTAAAGACAATTTTAGACTAAGTTCATGATAATTAAGTTCATCTAATCAAATTATTTAATGAACTCCCACTCAGATAGGCATCCCTCTAGTCATCTAAGTGATACATGATCTGAATTGACTAGGTCGTGTCCGATCATCACGTGAGACGGACTAACATCAATGGTGAACATCTCCATGTTGATCGCATCTACTATACGACTCATGTTCGACCTTTCGGTCTCTCGTGTTCCGAGGCCATGTCTGTACATGCTAGGATCGTCAAGTCAACCTAAGTGTTTTGCATGTGTAAATCTGGCTTACACCCGTCGTATGTGAACGTTAGAATCTATCACACCCGATCATCACGTGGTGCTTAAAAACAACAAACTTTCGCAACGATGCACAGTTAGGGGAACACATTTCTTGAAATTTTAGTGAGGGATCATCTTATTTATGCTACCGTCGTTCTAAGCAAATAAGATGTAAACATGACAAACATCACATGCAAATCATAAAGTGACATGATATGGCCAATATCATCTTGCGCTTTTGATCTCTATCTTTGAGGCGCGGCATGATCACCATCTCCGGCATGACACCATGATCTCCATCATCATGATCTCCATCATCGTGTCTTCATGAAGTTGTCTTGCCAACTATTACTTCTACTACTATGGCTAACGGTTAGCAATAAAGTAAAGTAATTACATGGCGCTTATATTGACTCGCATGTCATACAATAAATTACGACAACTCCTATGGCTCCTGCCGGTTGTCATACTCATCGACATTCAAGTCGTGATTCCTATTGCAAGAACATGATCAATCTCATACATCACATACATATAATTCATCACATCCTTCTGGCCATATCACATCACATAGCATACCCTGCAAAAACAAGTTATACGTCCTCTAATTGATGTTGCATGTTTTACGTGGCTGCTATGGGTTTCTAGCAAGAACGTTTCTTACCTACGCAAAAGCCACAACGGTGAAATGCCAATTGCTATTTACCCTTCATAAGGACCCTCTTCATCGAATCCGATCCGACTAAAGTGGGAGAGACAGACACCCGCTAGCCACCTTATGCAACAAGTGCATGGCAGTCGGTGGAACCTGTCTCACGCAAGCGTACATGTCGTGGAATTGTCATGTCAGATGTCCTAGTGAAAGGACTTAGTCGTGGAGCCATCGCAACTAAGAAGCTTAAAGGGGTTAATCGGGACAAAGGACACGAGATTTCTACTGGTTTGGCCCCTAACGGTGAAGGTAAAAGCCTACGATCCAGTTTTGAGTGGGATTGCTTATGTCTCGATTACGAGGGAGTGAATCCACTTGACCTAGTTCTCGATCTGATCTTACTTGCCCTGAACCGCCGTTGGGTCGTCCCTTTATATACAGAGGTCGACGCCCAGCGGCTCTTAGAGTCCCGGCCGGCTCATAAACAGTGTTCGGCTCGGTCTCTCTATATTCCTGCCTTACAATACAAGTTACATACATATGGCAATTTATCTCTACGGGCCTTAAGTCGCCTTTGGGCTTTGGGCCCTTAACTGAACCGCCATCTTCAAGTGTCATCTTGGGCTTCATATCTTGAGTCGCCATAGGTATAACCCGGCCCCTCCTGGGCGGGTCATACCTAATAGTTATATCCCCAACATTAGGCCCCAGGTTGATTTGAACGGGTTCATGTCAATCTTCAACACTTAGATTTTTTTTTCTGTTCTTCGTTTGTACAGAAGCTTTATAACCCGCCATGACGTCATCCTCTGGATTTGTGATAACCCGCCATTACGTCATCTGCCATTAACGCACGCTGTGTCCAATATATCTCAACGGATCCTTATCTTAATGATCATCCCGAGAACCGAGGCGTCCTAGTAGCCGGATAACCATATTTTCGGCCTCCTCGTTTTTCACGCCCACTTAAGAGTCTTTCCTTATAAATAGGCCCGGCCGGTCTTTCCTCATTCTCCCCCTTTCCATTGTCTTCCACCTCTCGCACCCTTCTGCCACTCGAGCTCTGCCGCCACCGCAGAGCGCACCGGCATCCTCGTCCAGGCCGCTGCATCAACCTGAGTCGATCCAGAGAACGGCGGTGACCCTCCGTAGTAGATCTGCAGCTGTAAGTTCCTGCTTTCCCGCACCTTAGATCCGCATCAGGGTTTCTGCATGTTCTTCATGTTCTTCACTCTTTCTTCGTAGTTCCTCCACTGCAGCCTCTTTTGATCCAAAAGTAATATAGAACTCATGCGGTAGTTGTTTTGCGTCCATTTTTTATACTAGCAGATCCCTTTTTCCGTAAAGAGGCCTCATTAGAACTCATGAACTTATCTGAACTGGTTTTTTAGGTCTAGATTATTTCCTTTTCCTGAACAACCATTGATCCAAAATAATAGCTGCAGCCTGTGAAACTTGTTTGTGTAACACCTAGGCAAAAACTGTATTTTGTTAGATCCACCTAGCCATGGCGACTCTTATCACCGGCTTAAAATTGTAATGCTCAATTGATAATCTTAACCACTCGTGGCGGTTTAAATAACTTGACTCCTCATGGCACTCATGGCGGCTTAAATAAGTTGACATAATTAGCCATATACCATTGGGCCCCTTTATAAGCCGCCATCTTGAATATGCACTGTAATGTTTCTCTCCGACTTAAATTTGAACCGGAAATTTTACTCTTTGTTAGGCTTCCTTCACAATGCCGCCCAAACAACCCACTTCATGCAATTGGGTCAAATCCATCGTCACAGATAGTACACTCGATGACTTTGTCAAGACTGGCTATCTGCCAAAGAAGGAAGTCATGTCATATCGCGCTCCTGACCCAACAGAAGAAAAACCTCAGCCCAAAGAGGGGGAGGTCATCGTCTTCACTGATCATATGAACCGGGGTTTTTCACCACCCGGCTCAAATTTGTTCAGAGACGTCCTGCACTTTTTTGACCTCTGTCCTCAAGACATCGGACCCAACTCCGTGTCTAATATTTGCAACTTTCAAGTGTTCAGTGAGGTGTATCTTGGAGAAGAGCCCAGCTTACTACTCTTCAGAGAGTTATTTTATTTGAACCGCCAGAATGAATGTGCCAATGGACCTAGCTTGGAGCTTGGCGGGGTCTCAATCCAACGACGGAGAGACGTCATTTTTCCTTCTGCGAATCCACCGAGTCATCCCAAAGACTGGAACCAGACATGGTTCTATTGCCAAGACACTTCTCCAGCTGATGAGAACCCTCTGCCCGGCTTTTGTGCTCTGCGTCTTGACTCCAATCATCCGCTTCCTGATAAGGTGACAGCCGTCGAACGCCAGACGCTCGCCCCCACCGTGGTTAAAGTCAAGGCTCTTTTGGGGAATGGGCTAAATGGTATCGACTTGGTCCGGGTTTGGCTTGCCTGGCGGATCATTCCGTTGAGTCGCCGCTCCGGTTTGATGTGCACTTACACGGGAGAGAAGAATGACCCTCTGCGGCACAGCCTTCATGATTTACCTAACGACATCATCAAAGATATGACCAGGTCGCTCTTGAATGAGAGCCTAGCAGATTGTGGCAAGGTGGGCTTAAGCCCTTTCTGCAAAGCTAACCTGGCTCCAGCGTAAGTCGCCAAACTGAATAAATTACATTCATCCTTGATGTTTTGTCTGTACTCAAACCTTTGCTAATTTTCACAGGCTAATGATAAAATTTGGAAGGCAAAGTATGATCATGAGGCTGCGAAGAGAGCCAGGAAGGCGAAGAGAGCCGCCAGGAAAGACGTCGCGAAGAAAAGAGGAAAAAAGTCTAGCACTTCTGAGTGGTTTCAACTGGAGGACTCTTCTAAGTCAGAGGTAGCCCTTGACTCTCTTGGCTCATTTTTTAATCACCTTATTGATATCGATTATGATCAGGATGACATGGGAACGAGTCATGGGGTAGATGAAGAGGTAACTATTATTTCCTCTGACTCAGAGCCTTTGCCAAGACAAAAAATCTGAAGAGTAACCCAGAAAGTAAGATTTTCACATCCCTTAGCTTATCAAGATCCTTAATTTCTTTTGAAGCGACATATTCATGAGAGCCGGAGGCTGGTCCTGACCAACAAAAACGCGGAACTCTACTCGGGCTTACCAAATACACCAAGGAAGCGCCGGAACGAGGTCACCTTCGATTTAAATCCCTTTTATCCTTTGGCGGGTCTCACTCATCAACCACTCAACTCTTCTGACTTGAATTATCAGGAAACTTCACCTTCCTCCGGCGACTCAATCCAGTCCAACTTGCCGGCTTTCAAGACCGCTCCAGGGTAATGATAACTTACTTATCCTGTATTCATTTCAGTTCTTTATATTTGTACTGATCTTTTGATCTTATGCAGCGGAAAAGCAAAGCCCGGCAAAAAGGCAAAGAAGAACAAGTCGGGTGAAGAGCCAATCTTCAAAGAGCCGGAACTCCAAACGGCCACGCCTGAGGCCTCTGTTATTGAGCCGCCACCTGAACCGGCTCATGACACGCCAACGCCGACTGCTGATCCGCCTGCCAAGAAAACCGCCGATGGCTCTGAAAATCCTATAGTCTCTAGCCCGGCCAAGACAGACGACCCGCAAAATGCTGATGTTGAGATTATCAGGACCGGCTTTACTAAGCCGGGGAGACCAACTGTGCTAGCCAAGTGTTCTGCCAAGGAGGAGCACCTGGAACGCCGTAAGGTCAGATTTGACATTGCTGATTATACTCACATGAGCATTGGGGAAGTCTTTTCTGGCTATCTTAGCCAAGTGCACAGCAGCCATGACCTCGAAGTTAATATGGTAAAGCAAATGCACCAGAAATTTGAGGTATAAACTCTTCCCTTCATTGAATTATCCTTACTATGCCAGCCCCCAAGTCTATTGCTTATGATGAATATGATGTAGACTTAGAACAAACTTATGAGCATTAGTAGTATATTTTGACAAAATTTGGAAAAAATCCGGCTTACTCCGTAGTCCCCAAGGGCCGGTTTAATCAACATGAAAGAGCCGGTCCTTCATATGCTTGTATAGAATAAAATATTTTTAAAACTTTAATAGCAATATGCATTAGCCCCCAAGTGCCAAGTACTCTTGCTTGCAAGGTGCTTGGGACTTACTCTCATGAACCGCCACTTAGGTAAAATTCTTCGGTAGACATTAGCCCCCAAGTGCCAAGTGTTGTTGATTGCAAAAGGCTTGGGACTTAATATTGTATGCTAACTGTCACGATTTTGACCCGGTATTTGTATAGGCCACCACCACTCAACTTCAATCAGAAGTGTCTGACTTGAAGAACCGCCTGGAATCACAGGAGACTGAAACCCAAAGAGCCAACTCCAAATTTGAATTCAGTGTATCTGAATAAGAGAAAATGAAAAAAGACTTTGAGGTGGAGAAAAAGGCATGGGCTGAAGAAAAGATTGCTTTGACCAATCGAGCTGAGAAGGCAGAGGCGGCTCTTGAAGAGGCGACCGTCGAATTATCCGGCTTAAAACGCCATGTATCTCAGATGGTCTCAACAATCTTTGGTAAGTCACCCTATAAGTGCCAAATATTTGAATCTTTCTAGTGATCATATAAATTGTTATTAACTCACCTGACATTGCTATGCAGGCCCCAGGAGCTCAAATCTCAATCAAGACATGATGGCGAAGCTGAAGGCGGTTTATACGCTTGTGGAACAGCTTTACACCGTATCTCAGCGTGCCTTAGCCATAGTTGCCCTGTCAAACGAAGTCCCCACACTCCTGGTGGATGTGCTAAAGAAGCTTTCTGTGCTGCCCCAGCGGTTCAATGAACTAAGGCAATTATCTGCGAGAGCCGGAGCCGTGGTTGCCTTAAGCCGGGCCAAAGCTTGGCTACCGGAACTAGAACCGACTGACATCGCCATTGGGTATCCAAGCCTTAAGGAGGACGGCACTTCATTTGAACAGGAGGACTTCGCTGCTTGTGTGAAAGAAATACGCCATGTGGCCACTGTCGTGGAATTGTCACGGCAGATGTCCTAGTGCGAGGACTTAGTTGTGAGGCCAACGCATCTATGTGATAGCTTGAGAGGGGTTGAGCAGAATCGAGAGATGCAACACGCAAGACAAGGATTTAGACAGCTTCGGGCCCCGGGAAACATCATCAGGTAACAACCCTACATGATGTTTGTGGCTAGGTCTCATTATCATCACGAGGGAGTCTTCGTAAACCGGTTCTCCCAGTTATATGTAGCCCTAAGATTCTCTCTCTCCTCTTGGGGCGCCCTGCCCCTCCTTATATAAGTTGAAGGGGTGGGTTACATGTAGAGTTCATATCGGACTAAGACTTAAACTATGTTGACTTCCCTTCATGGGCTTCTTAATCTCTTGGGCTTCTTAATGTCTCGGGCGACTTATCGTCTACCGGGTTATCATCTGCCGGGTTATCATCTGACTTATCATCTGCCAGGTTATCATCTGACGTATCATATGCCGGGTTATCATCTGACTTAACATCTGCCGGGTTATCAGCAGACTTAACATCTGCCGGTTTATGACTATCTGTCGGGTTATGATTGTCTGTCGGTTTATGATTGTCTGCCAGTTTATGATTGTCTGTCGGGTTATGACTGTCTGCCGGTTTATGATTGTTCGCCGGTTTACCGAGTCCCAGTCGGGTTATAACTCCGGCCGGGTCATACCGCGGGGTATATCCCCGGCAGCCACCCTGATTGCTGATAGGCGGATCTCACCAGGTACCGCAATCGGGTTATGACGCGGAGAATCAGAGGACACCAACGCCTCATTATAAAGTGACCAGCCTGATCCCACCAATCTGTAAGCATACCTTCGCCCCTAAAGTTGACTCGGCTGGATTAATTGATGATGAAGCTGAATTTGAAGCTTTGAATGGCATTGACTGGTCATCATCAACCTTCGAGGACAGGGAACATGACGAAGGAGCGGAGAGGGTTGATCCGGAAGCTTCAGGTCAACAACAGAATTGACCCGCCAGGCGGCTCATATTTGTAGCCTGCTGAAAAACAACTTAATCATTTGGACTCAGGGAGTCATGTAATAGGGTAGAAATGACTTTGCTTTGTCGTGCCATCGTGCACATTTTGGTGCTCAACATTGTTAAGCCGTCGTCTTATATTCGTCCATTTTTATACTTATCATCTGTTGTATGTATGCATAAGAAAGTCTTTTAACTGTCCTGCACACAGAAATAGATCACAAGAACCCTTGGCGGCTTACCGCAGGGTGGGTCATAATATCTTACATATAACCATGAATATGGAAAAAGAGACACAGATAAGCCTATTATGAATTATAGCTTTGAAACACAACTATAATATCATACCTGTGACTTTGAATTTGCACTGTTGGTTCATGTGATCTGAACAGTAAGGGTGATAACCCAATCTTTAGAAGCCAACACTTCCAAATGTATGATGGTTGTCATATGTTGGCGACTTATCATCCAAAACCAAGCGGGTTAAATTTAAACCACACTTATACTTAGATCTGAACAAAAAAGGCACAAAAGAAAAACAAAGATTGCTTTCAAGAAACTTCTGATTCGAATACGATCAGTAAACCGCTCCAAAGGGGTTAAGCTAGGATTCGAATACGATCATGTAGCCCCCAGTGGCTTTGGCGTTGTGCCGATCAAAAGGGTACCGACAGCTATGTTCTCTTTGGTTTGAATACGACCTATGTTTGAACAGGAAGCCCCCAAATGACCTTGAGAGTTTTTTAACGACTCTGATTCGAATACGATCAAAGTCGGACCCAAAAGGGGTTAAGCTATGATTCAAATACAATCAAGAAGCCCCCTATAGAGTTTGGCATTGTGTCGATCAAGAGGGTACCGACAGCTATGTTCTCTTTGGTTCGAATACGATCTATGTTTGAACAATAAGCCCCCTAATGATCATGAGGTTTAACGGCTAGATTCGAATACGATCATGAGCCGGACCAAGAGGGTTAAGCTAGATTCGAATACGATCAGCCCCCAATTGGTCGTTTGAAATGATGATGATGAAGACATATGATCATTAAGGATGAAAAGGACAGAAGTCCTGCTTTATTACTTATAATAATATATACATAACCAAAATATGTACATCATGAGAGCCGGTGGCTCAAGTGTAGTAAGGCCGAAGATGAGCGATATTCCACAGCCAGCGGGTCTCTTCCTCCGACTTACGTGAGTCTTTGTGCTCTCGCACGTCGATAAGGTAGTATGACCCATTGTTCAAGTTCTTGCTGACCACAAAGGGCCCTTCCCAAGGTGGGGATAACTTGTGTGCATCAGTTTGATCCTGGGTGAGCCAGAGCACCAAATCACCTTCTTGAAAGGTTCTGGACTTAACATGGCGGCTGCGATAACGGCGCAGGTCTTGTTGGTAAATCGCCGAGCGAGCTGCTGCCAAGTCACACTTTTCATCTAACGGGTCAAGTGCATCTTGACGGGCTTGTTTGTTATCAGCTTCAATGTAACCTGCCACATGAGGCGAGTCATGATGGATGTCACTAAGTAGAACCGCTTCTGCTCCGTAAACCATGAAGAAAGGCGTGTAACCCGTAGACCTGTTAGGAGTAGTATTGATGCTCCATATCACAGAAGGTAACTCCTCCACCCAACAACCCGGCGTCTGTTGCAGAGGAACCATAAGCCGGGGTTTGATGCCCTTCAGGATTTCCTGATTGGCTCGTTCGGCTTGACCATTGGATTAAGGGTGAGCTACTGATGAAATATCAAGCCGGATATGCTCACGCTGACAGAACTTCTCCATGGCACCCTTGGACAGATTAGTACCACTGTCAGTTATAATGTTGTGTGCAAAGCCAAAACGAAAGATCACCTTTTTCATGAATTGAACTGCCGTGGCTGCGTCACACTTACTAACTGGCTCTGGCTCAACCCACTTTGTGAATTTGTGAACCGCCACCAAGAGGTGGGTCTTTTTATCTTTGGACCTTTTGAAAGGCCCAACCATGTCAAGTCCCCAGACTGCAAACGGCCAAGTAATTGGAATCATCCTCAATTCTTGAGCCGGCACGTGAGCCTGTCGCGAGAATTTCTGACAACCGTCACATTTAGTGACCAGATCCTCCGCATCAGTGTGAGCTATCAGCCAATAAAACCCATGATGAAAAGCTTTGGCCACAAGAGACTTTGAACCGGCATGATGGCCACAATCTCCTTCATGAATCTCACGAAGAATTTCTTGACCTTCCTCAGGAGAAACACAGCGTTGAAAAGCTCCAGTGACACTGCGATGATGCAACTCGCCATTGGCAATTGTCATTGACTTAGACCGCTGGGTTATCTGCCTGGCCAAGGTTTCATCCGCAGGCAACTCACCATGGGTCATGTAAGCCAAATATGGCACTGTCCAATCTGGGATGACGTGAAGAGCCACCACCAATTGTGCCTCCGGGTCAGGAACATCCAAGTCTTCCTCTATAGGCAACTTGACGGAAGCGTTATGCAGAATATCCAAGAAAGTGTTAGGCGGCACCGTCTTACGCTGAGACCCCAGCCGGCTTAAAGCATCATCTGCCTCATTCTTTTTACGATCAATGTGCTCCACTTGGTAACCCTTGAAGCGTCCAGCAACGACATCAACTTCACGGCGATAAGCCGTCATGAGAGGATCCTTGGAATCCCACTTACCTGATACTTGTTGAGCCACCAAATCTGAGTCGCCAAAGCATCTTACCCGGCTTAAACTCATTTCTTTAGCCATCTGAATACCACGGAGGAAGGCCTCATACTCAGCTACATTGTTAGTACAGGGAAACATCAACCTTAGCACATAAAAAAAATTGTCACCTCGAGGGGAAGCTAAAATGTATTATGGCTTTGACCCGGCGCACCCAATGGGTCGTGGACTCACCCTCCTCTTACTTGCAATTAGTCAAATCCATAATTGACATGGGCTGCTTGCATGTATCTTTGAAGTTCTGAATAAACCGGGCCTTTAACTCTGCCCATGAACTGATGGAATTAGGTGGCAACCCCTTCAACCAAGTGCGGGCCATTCCATCCAACATCATGGTGAAGTACTTGGCCATTGCAGCGTCACTGACTTCCAATAGTTCCATGGCCATCTCATAGCTTTCAATCCATGCCCCAGGCTGTAAGTCGGACGCGTAATTAGGCACCTTTCGAGGCCCCTTGAAATCCTTGGGTAAACGCTCATTACGCAGAGCCGGCACCAGACAAGGGACACCTCCAGTCCTAGTGGTCACGCCTGCCTCAATAGAAGTCATTGGATAAACCAAAAAAGACTGGTAAGCCGCCCGCTGAGCCGCCTACTGAGCTGCCTGCTCTACCTCTTGACGTATCCTGTCCAGATCAAGAAAACTAGGAACTCCATCACGCGCCGGGTCATGCCCGCCCGCCTAGTCACGGCGTCGGGCGTTTCTTGCAACGGCCGCCGAGTCCATGTGCCTGCTATAACTCGGGCTCCGACTTGGGCGAGGGGTCGAATGAATCATGTCTCGACTATAAGAATATGCATCCTGCTGCGCCAAAGCCGTCTGAAGAAGTTCTCTGACCCTTCGTGTTTCAGCCGCCATCGGAGAGCCGCCATCCACCGGGAGAGCCGCCAATCGTGCCGCCGTAGCGATCATGTTCTCCAGAGAGTTAGAATAATGACCCGATGGTGTTGGTACATAGTGAGGCGGAGTAGTACTCAGACGAGGGGATTCCGTCATGCGTGGCTGAACCGGCGTCCCAGCCCCGGGCGTTGCAACCCGGTTTACCTCCGGCGGGTTACTGGGCCCTGCATCGGGTGTAAGGAAGAGGTTTCAAGGATCATAAACCGGAGACAGACGGGATTGCGTCTTCTGGTACCTTCTCCTCATGACCTTATTTGACGCGTTTGGATCCATTGTGAGCTGGAAAGCCTGTGACTGAATCCGCTGAGCTTGAGCGTCCAGAGCCGCCCGTTCTGCGGTCATCCTGACGTCTTCCGCCGCCAGGTCTTCCTTAGCTTGCACTATATCCTACTTTAACAGCGCCACTTCTGCATCATGTTGAGCTTGATCAGCTGGGTTGACCACGATGGTCAATAGAGATGTCATCTTATCCATCAAGTCCATCAGAACCCGAGCAGGTGGGCGCACAGGGCCTCCCACCCCGGCTGCTGCTGACCCGGAGGTTATCACTGCCGCAGTCGTAGAGTTTTGAACGGGTTGCGTGCCAGCCATGAAGATCCCAACTCTGCTCGGCGGCTCAAAGAGGCCCGGAATACTGCTGCCATCGGAACAGCCCGCAAGCACGCCATCTTGCAGCTAATCCAAAGAATTCGTCTCACCCGTGGACGACTCACCATCAGAGTAGATGGACGTCTCACCGCCAAACACGGATCCTTCGGAGAGTTCCCGTCCATGGATGCATCCCACGATGGCACACTTCACGGCATGCTGAGCCTGGGCAGGTCTCGCACGCTGAGCCATCTCGACGATGTCGGTGTAGATGTCCGGCTAAGGGCCCGGCTCGCCAATCTTGTCGATGAAGACGTGGATTCCGCCGAAGGGGACCCGGTACCCGTACTCAATTGAGCCGGCGTAAGGGCCCCAGCCCGCGTCGTCGATGTAGAGCTTGCCGCGACGACTCTTGGTCATCCGGCCCCCAGCGTATCCTTTGAGCCCTTCGAAGCTGCCCTTCAAGAACTCAAATCCACCATGCGCTGGCCCCACGGTGGGCGCCAACTGTCGTGGAATTGTCATGTTAGATGTCCTAGTGAAAGGACTTAGTCGTAGAGCCATCGCAACTAGGAAGCTTAAAGGGGTTAATCGGGACAAAGGATACGGGGTTTATACTGGTTCGGCCCCTTAGGGTGAAGGTAAAAGCCTATGATCCAGTTTTGAGTGGGATTGCTTATGTCTCGATTACCAGGGAGCGAATCCGCTTGACCTAGTTCTCGATCTGATCTTACTTGCCCTGAACCGCCGCCGAGTCGTCCATATATATACAGAGGTCGACGCCCAGCGGCTCTCAGAGTCCCGGTCGGCTCATAAACAGTGTCCGGCTCGGTCTCTCTCTATTCCTTCCTTACAATACAAGTTACATGCATATGGCGGTTTATCTCTACGGGGCCTTAAGTCGCCTTTGGGCTTTGTGCCCTTAACTGAACCGCCATCTTCAAGTGTCGTCTTTTGCTTCATATCTTGAGTCGCCATATGTATAACCCGGCCCCTCCTGGGCGGGTCATACCTAATAGTTATATCCCCAACAGTACGTGTAAGGTTGGTCCGGGCCGCTTAATCCCACAATGCCGTTGAATCAAGATAGGACTAGTAACGGTAAGCAATTGACCAAATCATCGCCCACAACTACTTGTGTTCTACTCGTGCATAGAATCTACGCATAGACCTAGCTCTGATACCACTATTGGGGAACGTAGTAATAATTCAAAAAAAATCCTACATGTCACCAAGATCAATCTAGGAGATGCTAGCAAGGAGAGAGAGGGAGTGCATCTTCATACCCTTGAAGATCGCTAAGCGTAAGCGTTACAAGAACACGATTGATGGAGTCGTACTCGCGGCGATTCAAATCGCGGAAGATCCGATCCAAGCATCGAACGGACGGCACCTCCGCGTTCAACACACATACAACCCGGGGCGGGGACGTCTCCTCCTTGATCCAGCAAGGGGAGAGGAGAAGTTGAGGGAGAACTTCGGCAGCACGACAGCGTGGTGGTGGAGCTCGTGGTTCTCCAGCAGAGCTTCGCTACGCTCAACGTAGGAGGAGGAGTTGGAGGGGGAGGGCTACGCCAGGGGCAAGGGGTGAAGCTCTCATGCGCCTCCCCACTATATACACGGGTGGAGGGGGCTGGTTTGTTGCCCTACAAGTCCATTGGGGCGTTGGCAAAGGTGGAAGGAAAGAAATCCCATCCTTTCCCTTCCCCACTAATTAATATCCCCCCTTTTTAGGGATCTTGATCTTATCCCTTTGGGGTATGATCTTATTCCTTCTAAAGGGGGGGGGGGTCTTGTTTCGTCTTGACCAGGGGTGTGGGGCCTTGGCCCCACTACCCACGTTCATGTGGGTCCCCCATGCAGGTGGGCCCCACTCCAGAACCTTCTAGAACCTTCCCGGTATGATACCGAAAAATCCCGAACATTTTCCGGTGGCCAAAATAGGACTTTCCATATATAAATCTTTACCTATGGATTATTTTGTAACTCCTCGTGACGTCCAGGATCTCGTCTGAGACTCCGAACAACTTTCGGTAACCACATACAATTACCATTAAAACTCTAGTGTCACTGAACCTTAAGTGTGTAGACCCTACGGGTCATGCAGACATGACCGAGATGCCTCTCCGGCCAATAACCAATAGCGGGATCTGGATACCCATATTGGCCCCCACATGTTCCACGATGATCTCATCGGATGAACCATGATGTCGGGAATTCAATCAATCCCGTGTACAATTTACTTTGTCCATCGGTATATTACTTGTTCGGGATTCGATCGTCGGTATCCCTATACCTTGTTCAATCTCGTTACCGGCAAGTCCCGTTACTCGTTCTGTAATGCATGATCACGTGGCTAACTCATTAGTCACATTGAGGTCATTATGATGATGCATTACCGAGTGAGCCCAGAGATACCTCTCCGTCATACGGAGTGACAAATCCCAGTCTCGATTCGTGCCAACCCAACAGACACTTTCGAAGATACATGTAGTGCACCTTCATAGCCACTCAGTTACATTGTGACGTTTGCTACACCCAGAGCATTCATACAGTATCCAGGAGTTGCACAATCTCATGGTCTAAGAAAATGATACTTGACATTAGAAAAGCTCTAGCAAACGAACTACACGATCTTGTGCAATGCTTAGGATTGGGTCTTGTCCATCACATCATTCTCGTAATGATGTGATCCCGTTATCAATGAAATCCAATGTCCATGGTCTGAAAACCACAACCATCTATTGATCAATGAGCTAGTCAACTAGAGGCTCACTAGGGTCATGTTGTAGTCTATGCATTCAGACATGTATTACGGTTTCCGGTTAATACAATTATAGCATGAACAATAAACAATTATCATGAACAAGGAAATATAATAATAACTACTACCTCCATCCGATGATGTAAGACTTTTTTTACTCTAGTGTAGTGTGAAAAAGCGTCTTACATTATGAGATGGTGGGAGTATTTTATTATTGCCTCTATGACATATTTCCAACATCTTACTCCTAGCACATCACAGATCAATACCCTATATCTAATGACTGTGTGACTCATTGATGCGGGTTATTTTTTCAGTGAGAGGTGTGTGTACACTTAGAACGGTGTTTAAAAAAACAACATCTACAAAACCAAACAATTCCAAAATACTTAGGCGCGGTATATTAATTTTCATCTCGTTTCTTATTTCTTGACATAAATAAAGTAATCAACCAATAAAAGATGTGGGGCGTGTATGCTTTTAATGACTTGAGACTACCAAACGCGACATGCAGTTGTTAGTTCATTACACACAACAGTGGCATAGCCAGTCCAATAAGCCAGGGTGGTCCACCAATGGAAATAATTACATAATTTTATTTATTTTTCAGAAAAGAAATACTTTTTTACTACACCATATACAAGCTATGGGGAAATTTTGGCCACCTCCTAGCTATGCCACTGACATACAATGCTATTAATTAGCAAATGAACATTAAATTTTCTCGTTTTTCCTCCGTCTTGGGGGTGCACAACCTAAGATGACTTAGAGCATGGTTAATAGAAGAGCCGACAGCGGGCTCTAAACTTGTGCCATGTCATCTTATAGCCTTCACAAAAAAATAACACTGGCTACAGAGGACCTGCTCAACTGGCTATAGTAATTAGTATTTGCATGCATAGGGAAGAAAAGAAACACATTGATTGGGAGGGAGAAAGCAGCGCCTGCTTTGAAGGGCTGCATGCGGTCCTTTTCTCTCGTGTGGTGTGCTGCAGCCCGGCGACTAGTGAAGCGCCGGCTACCTTTTCTTTCCTCTCTTCTCTCTCTTCCACATGGGATTTTGCTGATGTAAAATGGCTTATAGCCTGCTGACTAGGACCTATTGTACTTGCTCTTATTCATCTGGACAAAGGGAGTACATGTCATTTAACGGAGGTACGGCTCACTTTAATTAGTGTCTTTTTGGCTAGCTGAGCTGCGCTCGGTTGAGTAAACTAGCGGGTGTACTTCAGGCATTCATGACACTTACGTGCAAACCATTCGGCTTTCGTGTTTACCGTGCACGAATGGATGCTCTCACACTTTCCTCGGTTCTATTTTCTGCTAAGCGCCGCCGTCGTTCCCGAACTGATCTGCGCTGCGCCGCCGTCAGTTCAGCCAAAAAAAGAACATTCACACCTCGAGGGGCGGCACTCACGTGCCAACCACGTGCAGGCATCCCATTTACGGATCTCACCGTGCGCGCATCATATGCTCTCCCGCTTTGCTCAGTTCCACTTTCTGCTAAGCGCCGCCGTCATTTATCCGCACCACGGCCCGGGATAGCTCGATGCAGCCTTGAGCGCTTGGCAATCCATCAGGGCCAATTCCACCGCGCGACCCCATCTTATCCGGCCCCGTCCGTTTGAGGTAAAAGAAAAAAACCGGGCGGCCCAGCGCGCTGGAGTAAACGGACTTTTGTCCGTTTTGTGTCCGCTTTCGACCCATTTCCGGTCCAAGTTTGCGCCGATTTTGGGGTGAAACGGACAGCGCGTGGACGAGCGGAACGCGCGCGCTCGTCTGCCCCTGG
>NC_041383.1:749585509-749634359 GCF_002162155.2 Triticum dicoccoides | reverse complement strand
CTATTTTTCCCCCAAACCCTCTCACGTCCCGCCGTTCCCCTCCCTCCCCCGTCCATGGCCGACACCCAGCCGAACTCCGGCGGGCCAGCCGTCGTCCCGCCCCGGATGGCCAAGAAGAAGAAGGCCAAGGCGCCAAGGAAGTCGCGGTCGGAGTGCACGCCAGAGGAGATCACCAGGTTGGACGCGGAATCGGCGAAGAGGAGGAGTCGGAGGGCAGTCGCCAAGGACAACATCGCCGCGACCAAGTTCGCCGCCGACCGTGCTGCGATTGAGGCCGCGCGGCACAAGGCCGAGGTCGAGGAGAAGGAGGCCATCGTCAACAAAGCGCACACCCTCCTCATGATGGGCATTTGTCGTCCGGCCGGTTTCTCTGGAGCGGCCGTCGGTCTGCCTCGGTCGCCCGGCCTTCGCACTACTAGTCGCCGACGTCGCGGACCACGCCAATGTCGCCCGACTTCCCCCTGCCAAGGCACAACGGGCAGACCCGTTTCTCGGGGTCGCCGGACGTGAGCGTGATCGTGCCGTCCACCCCGCGCCCGGCGGCCGTCATCGATCTCAACGTCACCCCTGGGTCCAGCAGCGGTGGCCGGGCGTCCGTCGAGATGCAAAGAAAGCAAGCACGACCGCCGTTTGCGGGCACCATGTCGTCCCCTCGCGTCTTGTTCGACGGAATGCCAACACCAACGCCACCGGTCGACGACCCCTACTACGACCAGTTCAGGGAGGAAGTGATCTACGTGGGTGGGCATGTCCCTACCTATGACCCCGAGGAGACCCAAAGTCAGGATGGCCGCGCCAGTTCGTTGCCGATGCAGAGGCCGACGACCGTGCTGACTATGACCATGGTGACTCGTGGCATGAGGACGATGACATCTATGTCGAAGGAGATGGTGATGAAGAACAAGGCAATGACATTGATATTAGTGGCGAGCCATTGTTCATCGACGAGCTCACCCAAAGAGAGGAAGCACAAAAGAGGAGGAAGAGCATTCGCACGGGTTCATATACACAAGATGAGGACAAGTTGATTTGCCAATGTTCGATGGAAATTAGCCAAGATCCAAGGACGGGCGCGCAACAAAAGGGCCTAGTTTTTTGGACGAGAGTCCACATAACTTTCCATGGAAGGAAGATGTTTGAGCCCTATCAAATCACAAGCAATTGTGGCATCACCTCGATTCAAAAGAGGTGGTTGTTCATCCAACAAGAGTGCAACAAATATTGTGCCGCGTTTGAGACTGTTGAAGCCTGGCCTGTGAGTGTCCTCGGCGTTGGGGACATGGTATGCTCTCCTCATCCTAGTCCTTTCCTTGCTACGGCCAAGTGACTTCGGCCTTGTATATGTTTGCATGTCCAATTCTTGTTGATCTTGTGGTGTAGGTATTTCAATCTTTGGAAGCATTCAAGGCCCGGCACAATGACAAGCCATTCACTCTTACGCATTGTTAGACGATCATCAACAATTGTCCTAAGTTCAAGGATCAATATCGTGAGCTTCAAAGGAAGAGAGGCAAGAAGACGGCCAAGTTCGCCGGAGGTGGAGATGGCGAGGCGTTGAAGAGGCCGAGGGGAAAGACCAACTCCAAGGTGGACGACATACGTGATGCCTCATCCATGGCCTTGCATGAGACGTTGCATGGCATGATGTCTCAAAAGGATGTGAGGGACGAGAAGAAGCGGCAAAGCAAGGACGAGCAAATGAAGCAATACCTAGAGCTTCAAAGGAAGAAGCTTGAGATGGAGGAGGCGGCCAAGAGATGAAAGATCGACATGGAGGAGGTGGCGCGGCAAAGGCAGCTCGACATCGAGGCCGAGAACGTCAAGGCCAGGCAGAGGCAACTCAACATCGAGGCCACCAATGCCGCAACCAAAGCGAAGGAGGTGGCCCTTGCGATCATGAGCGTGGAATTGACCAAGATGAGCGACAAGACGAGGAGTTGGTTCGAGGCCAGGCAGAAGGAGATGTTCGACGCCGACGGCCTGAACTAGGTCGTCCGATCGTCCGTGGCCGTTCTTTTTTGGAGGCTGGCATGGGTGCCGCCCGTTGGGCCGCTAGTTGTGTGCCGGAGAGAAACCGATTCATTTTGAAGGCTGGTTGTGTTGCCGACGAGGACGCGTAGGCCGCTGGCTTTGTTGCCGGGCGTGAACTAGGGTTGTTGGCATGAACTAGGTCGCTGGTATTTGAAACATTGTTGTTTGAAAATGAAGGCGAACAGGATGGGGCCAAAGGATGCGGCCGCGCGCTGGGCGCACGACCACCACATCCTAGGACAAGCACGGACACGACCCCATCGCCCTACCCAAACAGACAGAATCCGGGCAAAACAGACGTCTGTTTGGGGTCGCACGGTGGAGTTGGCCTCATGGCCCCCGTGTGCCAGACACACACTCGAAATCCCTCTCCAAATAAGGCATGGAGGCGCAAAGATTGTCTCTTTTGGAGAAACAAACACCACATTCACTTTTTTCTGAATTTGAAGAAAAATTAGAAGCTCGAGCAGTACAACGTCACATAACTGGTGGACCGATGCAGGGTTTCTCTGCCTCTTGCCAGCGTTGTCGTCGATCCGCTTCGCCTCCTGTGGCCTTAAGGCCATAGAGGCGTGGTGGATCACGGCCCTTGCTGACGGGAAGGTCTGTTTTTAGATGGTTCTTTGAGTTTTGTTAGGGTTTGTGTCTTGCTTAGAAAGGCGAGATGGCGGCGACTCCCTGAAGATGGAATAAGGTCCTCCCCGTCTAGCCTCGTTCCGGTGGTACGTCTAGTATTGTTGGTGGGTGTATGGAGGTGTGTCTCCGGCGGATCTATCTTTGGTGGATCTAGTCGGATTTGGTTCTCGTTCGTCTATTTCAGGTTGGATCCTTTCGATCTATGCTACACTTCATCAGCGGCTAAAGATTTTGCTTAAGTCTTCTGTTGCCAGTTTGGGGATTTCCCCTTTAAATACATGGGAGTTCCTCTGCATTTTAATAAGCTTAGAAGAGAGGATCTTCAGCCCATTATAGATAGAATTATTAAGAATATAGCTGGGTGGCTAGGGAGATACCTCTCTTACAGGGGCAAATTAATCCTTCTTACTACTTGCATTGCCAGCATCCCTACCTACTTGATGTCTATTGTGAAATTTTCCAAATGGGTCATTGATATGATTTCCTCTCAAATGTCTCACTTCTTCTCGGGCAATGTGGGGGAAAATCATAAGTACCATATTGCTAATTGGGGACTGATTTCTAGAAAGAAAGAATTTGGTGGTTTGGGGTTCCCAATCTTAGGGATTTTAACATGGCTCTTTTGGCTTCTTGGTGGAAAAGATTTTATGATGGAAGAAACAGTGATTGGAAGAAGATTATTGCATTAAATATAATACTAATAACCCCAACTTCTTTAATAATAGGGCTGCTCTGGGCTCTCCTTTCCCGAAAAGCATCTCTTGGGCCCTTGCAGCAGCAAAAAACTTCTATAGGTGGATCCCTAGAAATGGCAAGAACATTGCCTTCTGGCATGACATTTGGATTGGGACTGTTCTTTAAAAACTGCATTTTGGGACGTGTTTGACATTTGTCAACAACAGGAGGCTGCTCTTGCGCAGGTCTGGGCTGGAGGAGAACTCCAACCTACTTTTATGAGATGTGTTGATGAGGGGGTTATGGCTAGATGGGCTACTCTCATCAATACAATTAGCCAGGTTGTTTTGTCTAAGATTCCAGACCAACCTATATGGATGTTGGAATCTTCCAGCTGATACTCAGTCAAGTCATTTTACAAACTGATCAAGTTTGGGGGGATCCCATATGAGATTAAAGATGATATATTGAAAATTAAAGTTCCCCCCAACATTCACATATTTTTGTGGCTGATTTACTATAACAAGAGCTTGACCAGAGATAATTTAGCCAAACGCAGACATGCAGAAGACAAGACTTGTGTCTTTTGTGGTGAATTGGAGACAATACAACATCTTTTCTTTGATTGTATTGTAGCTAGGCAAGTGTGGGAGTTTGTTGCTGAATGCTTTAACATTTCCGCACCTGATTCTTTTGTCTCGCTTTCTTCCTTTTGGAAGAAGAGAACATACTATGAGGCTGTGAACATCACTACTTATGCTGCCTTGTGGGGCTTCTGGCGTTTGCACAGTGATTTAGTTTTCCAGGGGCGAAGATGGCGAAGTATACGATGTGCTTTGGATCTGTTGGGAGCAATGATCAGATGGTGGAAAATCCTATGTTTAGAGGCTCGGGGTGCGCTTCTTCTCCGGTGTTAAGGCTCCTGGTGTTGGAAATATGCCCTAGAGGCAATAATAAAATGGTTATTATTGTATTTCCTTCTTCATGATAATTGTCTATTATTCATGCTATAATTATATTGACCGGAAACCGCAATACATGTGTGAATACATAGACCACAACATGTCCCTAGTGACCCTCTAGTTGACTAGCTCGTTGATCAACAGATGGTCATGGTTTCCTGGCCATGGACATTGGATGTCATTGATAACGTGATCACATCATTAGGAGAATGATGTGATGGACAAGACCCAATCCTAAGCCTGGCACAAGATCGTGTAGTTCGTTTGCTAAAGCCTTTCTAATGTCAAGTATCTTTTCCTTAGACCATCAGATTGTGCAACTCCCGGATACCGTAGGAATGCTTTGGGTGAACCAAACATCACAACATAACTGGGTGGCTATAAAGGTGCACTACGGGTATCTCCGAAAGTGTCTGTTGGGTTGGCACGAATCGAGACTGGGATTTGTCACTCCCTGTGACGGAGAGGTATCTCTAGGCCCACTCGGTAGGACATCATCATAATGTGCACAATGTGATCAAGGAGTTGATCACGGGATGATGTGTTACGGAACGAGTAAAGAGACTTGCCGATAACGAGATTGAATAAGGTATCGGCATACCGACAATCGAATCTCGGGCAAGTACCATACCGCTAGACAAAGGGAATTGTATACGGGATTGATTGAATCCTTGACATCGTGGTTCATCCGATGAGATCATCGTGGAACATGTGGGAGATAACATGGGTATCCAGATCCCGCTGTTGGTTATTGACCGGAGTGTCGTCTCGGTCATGTCTGCTTGTCTCCCGAACCCGTAGGGTCTACACACTCAAGGTTCGATGACGCTAGGGTTATAGGGAATAGATATACGCGGTTACCGAATGTTGTTCGGAGTCCCGGATGAGATCCCGGACGTCACAAGGAGTTTCGGAACGGTCCGGAGGTAAAGATTTATATATGGGAAGTCCTGTTTTGGTCACCGGAAAAGTTTCGGGTGCTATCCGTAATGTACCGGGACCACCGGGAGGGTCCCGGGGGTCCACCAAGTGGGTCCACCGGCCCCAGAGGGCTGCATGGGCCAAGTGTGGGAGGGGACCAGCCCCAGGTGGGCTGGTGCGCCCCCCACCAGGGCCCAAGGCGCCTAGGGTTTGGGGAGGGGGCTCCTCCACCTTACTTGGGGGGCAAGTTTCCCCCTCTCCCCCTCTTGGTCGCACCCTAGATGGGATCTAGGGGCTGCCGCACCCCTTGGGGTGGGAACCCTAGAGGGGGCGCAGCCCCCTCCCTCTCCCCTATATATAGTTGAGGTCTTTGGGGCTGCCAACATATGATTTGATCTCCCTCTTGGCGCAGCCCTACCTCTCTCCCTCCTCGTCTCTCGTAGTGCTTGGCGAAGCCCTGCTGGAGTACCACCCTCCTCCACCACCACCATGCCGTTGTGCTGCTGCTGGACGGAGTCTTCCCCAACCTCTCCCTCTCTCCTTGCTGGATCAAGGCACGGGAGACGTCACCGGGCTGCACGTGTGTTGAACGCGAAGGTCCCGTCCGTTCGGCACTAGGATCTTCGGTGATTTGGATCACGACGAGTACGACTCCCTTAACCCCGTTCTCTTGAACGCTTCCGCTTAGCGATCTACAAGGGTATGTAGATGCACTCCCCTCTCTTGTTGCTAGTTTCTCCATAGATAGATCTTGGTGACTCGTAGGAAAATTTTGAATTTCTGCTACGTTCCCCAACAGTGGCATCATGAGCTAGGTCTATTGCGTAGATTCTATGCACAAGTAGAACACAAGTTATTGTGGGCGTTGATTTTGTTCAATATGCTTACCGTTACTAGTCCTATCTTGTTTCGACGGTATTGTGGGATGAAGCGGCCCGGACCGATTTTACACGTACACTTACGTGAGACAGGTTCCACCGACTGACATGCACTTGTTGCATAAGGTGGCTAGTGGGTGCCAGTCTCTCCCACTTTAGTCGGATCGGATTCGATGAAAAGGGTCCTAATGAAGGGTAAATAGAAATTGGCATATCACGTTGTGGCTTTTGCGTAGGTAAGAAACGTTCTTTCTAGAAACCCATAGCAGCCACGTAAAACATGCAAACAACAATTAGAGGACGTCTAACTTGTTTTTGCAGGGTATGATATGTAATGTGATATGGCCAAAAGAATATGATGAATGATATGTGATGTATGAGATTGATCATGTTCTTGTAATAGGAATCACGACTTGCATGTCGATGAATATGACAACCGGCAGGAGCCATAGGAGTTGTCTTTATTTATTGTATGACCTGCGTGTCACTGAATAACGCCATGTAATTACTTTACTTCATTGCTAAACCATTAGCCATAGTAGTAGAAGTAATAGGTTGGCGAGACAACTTCATGGAGGCATGATGATGGAGATCATGGTGTCATGCCGGTGATGATGATGATCATGGAGCCCCGAAGATGGAGATCAGAAGGAGCAAAATGATATTGGCCATATCATGTCACTTTTTGATTGCATGTGATGTTTATCATGTTTATGCATCTTATTTGCTTAGAACAACGGTAGTAAATAAGATGATCCCTCATAATAATTTCAAGAAAGTGTTCCCCCTAACTGTGCACCATTGCAAAAGTTCGTTGTTTCGAAGCACCACGTGATGATCGGGTGTGATAGATTCTAACGTTCACATACAACGGGTGTAAGCCAGATTTACACACGCGAAACACTTAGGTTGACTTGACGATCCTAGCATGTACAGACATGGCCTCGGAACACAAGAGACCGAAAGGTCGAACATGAGTCGTATAGTGGATACGATCAACATGAAGATGTTCACCGATGATGACTAGTCCGTCTCACGTGATGATCGGACACAGCCTAGTTGACTCGGATCATGTATCACTTAAGATGACTAGAGGGATGTCTATCTGAGTGGGAGTTCATTAGATGAACTTAATTATCCTAAACATAGTCAAAAGGTTTTTGCAAATTATGTCGTAAGCTCGCGCTTTAGTTCTACTGTTTAGATATGTTCCTAGAGAAAATATAGTTGAAAGTTGATAGTAGCAATTATGCGGACTGGGTCCGTAAACTGAGGATTGTCCTCATTGCTGTGTAGAAGGCTTATGTCCTTAATGCACCGCTCGGTGTGCTGAACCTCGAACGTCGTCTGTGGATGTTGCGAACACCTGACATACATGTTTTGATGACTACATGATAGTTCAGTAATGTTAAACGGTTTAGAATTGAGGCACCGAAGACAATTTTGAAACGTCGTGGAACATAGGGGATGTTCCAACAGCTGAAATTGGGATTTCAGGCTCGTGCCCACGTCAAGAGGTATAAGACCTCCGACGAGCTTCTTGGCCTACAAACTAAGGGAGAAAAGCTCAATCGTTGAGCTTGTACTCAGATTGTCGGGGTACAACAATCACTTGAATCGAGTGGGAGTTAATCTTCCAGATGAGATAGTGATGTTTCTCCAAAGACATTGCCACCAAGCTACTAGAGCTTCATGATGAACTATAACATATCAGGGATAGATATGATGATCCTTGAAATATTCACGATGTTTAACACCGCAAAAGTAGAAATCAAGAAGGAGCATCAATTGTTGATGGTTAGTGAAACCACTAGTTCCAAGAAGGGCAAGGGCAAGAAGGGGTACTTCATGAAACGGCAAATCAGTTGCTGCTCTAGTGAAGAAACCCAAGGTTGAACCCAAACCCGAGACTAAGTGCTTCTGTAATGAGGGAACGGTCACTGAAGCATAACTACCCTAGATACTTGGTAGATGAGAAGGATGGTAGGGTTAACAGAAGTATATTGGATATACATTGTATTAAATGTGTACTTTACTAGTACTCCTAGTAGCACCATGGTAATAGATACCGTTTTGGTTGCTAAGTGTTAGTAACTCGAAATAAAAGGTTACGGAATAAACGGAGACTAGCTAAAGGAGAGATAACGATGTGTGTTGGAAGTTTTTCCAAGGTTGATGTGATCAAGCATCGCATGCTCCCTCTACCATCAAGATTGGTATTAAACCTAAATAGTTGTTATTTGGTGTTTGCGTTGAGCATAGACATGATTGGATTATGTCTATCGCTATACGGTTATTCATTTAAGGAGAATAATGGTTACTCTATTTATTTGAATAATACCTTCAATGGTCTTGCACCTAAAAGAATGGTTTATTGAATCTCGATCGTAGTGATACACATGTTCATGCCAAAAGATATAAGATAGTAATGATAGTACCACCTGCTTGTGGCACTGCCATTTGAGTCATATTGGTATAAAACGCATGAAGAAGCTCCATGTTGATGGATCTTTGGACTCACTCATTTTTTGAAAAGTTTGAGACATGCGAACCATGTCTATTGGTATGTGCGCATGAAAAAAACTCCATGCAGATGGATCGTTTGGACTCACTTGATTCTAAATCACTTGAGACATGCAAATCATACCACATGGGCAAGATGACTGAAAAGCCTCGTTTTCAGTAAGATGGAACAAGAGAGCAACTTGTTGGAAGTAATACATTTTGATGTGTGCTGTCCAATGAGTGTTGAGGCACGCAGTGGATATTGTTATGTTCTTACTTCACAGATGACTTGAGTAGATGCTGAGTATATTTACTTGATGAAACACAAGTCTGAATTATTGAAAGGTTCAAGTAACTTCAGAGTGAAGCTGAAGATCATCGTGACAAGAGGATAAAATGTCTATGATATGATCATAGAGATGAATATCTGAGTTACGAGTTTGGTACACAATTAAGACATTGTGGAAATTATTTCACAACTAATACCGCCTGGAACACCATAGTGTGATGGTGTGTCCGAACATCATAGATGCACCCTATTAGATATGGGGCATACCATGATGTCTCTTATCGAATTACCACTATCGTTCATGGGTTTAGGCATTAGAGACAACCGCATTCACTTTAAATAGGGCACCACGTAATTCCGTTGAGATGACACCATGTGTACTATGGTTTAGAGAAACCTAAGCTGTCGTTTCTTGAAAGTTTGGGGCTGCGATGCTTATGTTTCATGCTGATAAGCTCGAACCCCAAGCGGATAAATGCATCTTCATAGGACACCCAAAAACAGTTGGGTATACCTCCTAATTCAGATCCGGAAGCAAAAGTAATTGTTTCTAGAAATGGGTCCTTTCTCGAGGAAAAGTTTCTCTCGAAAGAATTGAGTGGGAGGATGGTGGAGACTTGATGAGGTTGTTGAACCATCACTTCAACTAGTGTGTATCAGGGCACAGGAAGTTGTTCGTGTGGCACCTACACCAATTGAAGTGGAAGTTGATGATAGTGATCATGAAACTTCGGATCAAGTCACTACCAAACCTCGTAGGACGACAAGGACAGGTATTGCTTCAGAGTGGTACGGTAATCCTATCTTGGAGGTCATGTTGCTAGACAACAATGAATCTACGAGCTATGGAGAAGCGATGGTGGGCCCGAATTCCGACGAATGGCTCGAGGACATAAAACCCGAGAGAGGGTCCATGTATGAAAACAAAGTATAGACTTTGGAAGAAATATTTGATGGTCGTAAGGCTGTTGGGTACAGATGGATTTTAAAAAGAAAGACGGAGAATGATGGTAAGTATCACCATTAAGAAAGCTCGACTTGTCGTTAAGTTTTCTGACAAGTTCAAGGAGTTGACTACGATGAGACTTTCTCACTCGTAGCGATGCTAAGAGTCTGTTGGAATTATATTAGCAATTATTGCATGATTTATGAAATCTTGCAGACAGGATGTCAAAACATTGTTTCCTCGACGATGTTCTAGAGGAAAGGTTGTATGTGATACAACCAGAAGGTTTTGTCAATCCTGATAGATGCTAACAAGTGTGCAAAGCTCCAGCAATCCTTCTAAGGACTCGAGTAAGCATCTCGGAGTTGGAATATACGCTTTGATGAGATGATCAAAGATTTTGGGTTTACACAAAGTTTATGAGAAACTTGTATTTCCAAAGAAGTGAGTGGGAGCACTATAGCATTTTTGCTGAGTATATGTTGTTGACATATTGTTGATCGGAAATGATGTAGAATTTCTGGAAAGCATATAGGGTTATTTGAAAGGTGTTTTTCAATGGAAAACCTGGATTAAGCTACTTGAACATTGAGCATCAAGATCTATAAGGATAGATCAAAACACTTAATAGTACTTTCAAATGAATACATGTCGTGACAAGATTTTGAAGGAGTTCAAAATAGATCAGCAAAGAAAGAGTTCTTGGCTGTGTTATATGGTGTGAGTATTGAGTAAGACTCAAGACATGACCACGGCAGAAGAGAGAGAAAGGACGAAGGTCGTCCCCTATGCTTCAGACGTAGGCTCTATAGTATGCTATGCTGTGTACCGCACCGGAAATGTGCCTTGCCATGAGTCAGTCAAGGGGTACAAGAGTGATCCAGGAATAGGATCACAAGACATCGGTCGAACTTATCCTTAGTAACTAGTGGACTAAGGAAATTTTCTCGATTATGGAGTTGATAAAAGAGTTCGTCGTAAAGGGTTACGCCGATGCAGACTTTGACACTAATCCGGATTATTCTGAGTAGTAAACCGGATTCGTATAGTAGAACCGATATTTGGAATAGCTCTAAATAGAGCGTGGTAGCTGCATCTAGGAGATGACATAGAGAATTTGAAAAACACACACGGATCTGAAAGGTTCAGATCAGTTGACTAATAACCTCTCTCACAAGCGAGATATGATCAAACCCCATGGGTGTCGATTCATTACAATCACATGGTGATGTGAACTAGATTATTGACTCTAGTGCAAGTGGGAGACTATTGGAAATATGCCCTAGAGGTAATAATAAAATGGTTATTATTGTATTTCCTTGTTCATGATAATAGTCTATTATTCATGCTATAATTGTATTGACCGGAAACCGCAGTACATGTGTGAATACATAGACCACAACATGTCCCTAGTGAGCTTCTAATTGACTAGCTCGTTGATCAACAGATGGTCATGGTTTCCTGGCCATGGACATTGGATGTCATTGATAACGGGATCACATCATTAGGAGAATGATGTGATGGACAAGACCCAATCCTAAGCCTAGCACAAGATCGTGTAGTTCGTTTGCTAAAGCTTTTCTAATGTCAAGTATCTTTTCCTTAGACCATGAGATTGTGCAACTCCCGGATACCGTAGGATTGTTTTGGGTGAACCAAACGTCACAACGTAGCTGGGTGGCTATAAAGATGCACTACGGGTATCTCCGAAAGTGTCTGTTGGGGCACGAATTGAGACTAGGATTTGTCACTCCGTGTGACGGAGAGGTATCTCTGGGCCCACTCGGTAGGACATCATCATAATGTGCACAATATGATCAAGGAGTTGATCACGGGATGATGTGTTACGGAACGAGTAAAGAGACTTGCCGGTAACGAGATTGAACAAGGTATCGGCATACCGATGATCGAATCTCGGGCAAGTACCATACCGCTAGACAAAGGGAATTGTATACGGGATTGATTGAATCCTTGACATCGTGGTTCATCTGATGAGATCATCGTGGAACATCTGGGAGCCAACATGGGTATCCAGATCCCGCTGTTGGTTATTGACTGGAGAGTCGTCTCGGTCATGTCTGCTTGTCTCCTGAACCCGTAGGGTCTACACACTTAAGGTTCGATGACGCTAGGGTTATAGGGAATAGATATGCGTGGTTACTGAATGTTGTTCGGAGTCCCAGATGAGATCCCGGATGTCACGAGGAGTTCCAGAATGGTCTGGAGGTAAAGATTTATATATGGGAAGTCCTGTTTTGGTCACCGGAAAAGTTTCGGGTGCTATCGGTAATGTACCGGGGCCACCGGGAGGGTCCCGGGGGTCCACCAAGTGGGTCCACCGGCCCCAGAGGGCTGCATGGGCCAAGTGTGGGAGGGGACCAGCCCCAGGTGGGCTGGTGCGCCCCCCACCAGGGCCCAAGGCGCCTAGGGTTTGGGGAGGGGGCTCCTCCACCTTACTTGGGGGGCAAGTTTCCCCCTCTCCCCCCCTTGGCCGCACCCTAGATGGGATCTAGGGGCTGCTGCACCCCTTGGGGTGGGAACCCTAGAGGGGGCGCAGCCCCCTCCCTCTCCCCTATATATAGTTGAGGTCGTTGGGGCTGCCAACATATGATTTGATCTCCCTCTTGGCGCAGCCCTACCTCTCTCCCTCCTCGTCTCTCGTAGTGCTTGGCGAAGCCCTGCTGGAGTACCGCACTCCTCCACCACCACCATGCCGTTGTGCTGCTGCTGGACGGAATCTTCCCCAACCTCTCCCACTCTCCTTGCTGGATCAATGGACGGGAGACGTCATCGGGCTGCACGTGTGTTGAACGCGGAGTTGCCGTCCGTTCGGCACTAGGATCTTCGGTGATTTGGATCACGACGAGTACGACTCCCTCAACCCCGTTCTCTCGAACGCTTCCGCTTAGTGATCTACAAGGGTATGTAGATGCACTCCCCTCTCTCGTTGCTAGTCTCTCCATAGATAGATCTTGGTGACTCGTAGGAAAATTTTGAATTTCTGTTACGTTCCCCAACACCTGGACCACCGAAGATGGGAGTTGCTTAGGATCGCCTGGAGTCAATGAGCACTTGTGTGCATGGGGTTTATACTGATGGATTGCCTATCCTTATCTTTGATCTACTGTGCTATCTCATCTCTATCCCCGGGCCCTGTATCCCCTGGAAACTACTTTGTGCATTAAACTGTTGTAATAGGGTAGCCTATGAACCCTGGTTGTTTCCTTCTGTGGCGGCTATTCTTTGATTGTCGTTGAGCGTTGTTAACTGTCTGATGTTATGGTTTTGCCTTGGCTTTTAATAAAAAGTTGGGGCGGGGGGAAACCCCTTTCATTTTAAAAAAGAACTTCATCAGCGGTGGTTGTTGTCCTATGGGATCTTAGCACGACGACTTCCCGACTGTCTACTACAACAAGTTTTGTCCGGCTCCGATGAGAAAGGGGCGATGATAGCGACAGCCTTCAGCTCGTTTCAGTGCTTATAGTCGTTGTTAGGTGGTTTAAAAATTTGAATGTAATTTTTATTATTTTTGATTGAAGATGAATAGTTCGGAAGTTTTCACGAAAACGAACCGAGTGAACCGACACGCCCTGCAGTCGGCCTCGGCTCGATCTGGCTTCAAGGAGCCAAAATGCAAACCAGATCGGTACAGTGCCGGTGGAGCTGGCCCCGCCACAGTTACGCCTCGTCCGGTCCGGTCGGTGGGTCTGATCTGATGATTCTGATGGACGGTCAACAGCTGCCCTAAGCTAGACACACGACACGCATGGCCCATGGCCAGCCAGCTAACCACTGTACCTGCCCAATAAACAAATCAGTCGAGCCGCGCACCAGATCAGTGTCACCGTCACCTAGCGGCCGGAGACGCACGCGGCGTGATCTAATCTAATCACACGGTCGTACAGTTTAGACGCGTACGTATGTGGCTCGCAAGTTGCCGCACGTACCTACGCAGCTTGGCGTGACGCTCACCGGACCGGACCCGGGGCCGGGGCCGAACGTCTGGTGAAAGCAGCACTCGAACCGCCAGTCGGTTTGCAAATGGTGCGCGAGAATAACAACAACGAGCCGGCATTATTTTGGGATTTCTTAATCCGACACGCTCTCCTTTCCTACTTCCATGATGCGAGTATAGCTTTTAAATGGACCATGCGCATTTGACGTCTTCTGAAGACTAATGTTTTATCGTGCCTGGTGTGACGTGCTGACAGAAAAAAAAAGATACTGGCCGTTTGGTGAAAGATGAACGTGAACAGCGATAGCGCAATACAAATTTGCTGGGGAAAGCCGGTTTCCCTTGGGACCAGTGGGAATGTGGGGTCCTTGTAAATTTCACTATTTCTGCTCGATTTCATTTTATTATTGTTATTTTTAACGGGACGGCATTCATGGCTAGCTTTATTAAACTCAAATCGCGTAGCCTACTCGGGCGGCGGCTAGGGTTCCCCAGCGCCGCCTCCCTCATCCCTCCTCTCCCTCCTCGTCGCCACCCGAGGAGGTCACCGGGCAAGCCCGCGCGGCCGCCAGTGACAGTGGCGGCGAGGCCCTCGTTGCTCCGGAAGCGGATGATCTGGATCCAAGGGGTGGCGACGCCGTTCTTGCCCTGAACGGTGCTCGCGGAGGGCTCTGACCGGCGTCCTCGACTGCGGGGGCGATGGGGCGTCGACGCCTGGCGGCTACAGCGGGGGCGGTGGGGCGTCGACGCCTGGCGGCTATAGCGTGGGTGCCTCCTTCCTCGCCAGATCCGGAGGTTTGTCACCCCCTCTTCGCGCCCTCCCCCCTATGTGCCTGTTTTCCTGCGGCTGGTCGCTGGATCCGGTGGAGTTTGGGGCTTGTGGTGCAGATCGGAACCGGGGGAAACCCCTGGCCGGCTTGTTTGCCCGACAGGGACGTCGGCCTTGGGGGCGATGTTTCCTTCTTGGAGGCGGTGTCGTGCTCCCATTTCTCCCCACCTTCGTTTCCTTCTAAGGTGAAAACCCAAAATCCGGCCGGATTGGGCAGTGACAGCGCCATGTGTGACATTCCCTCCATGGAGGCATTGCTTGGGGAGTGGATTCGGGCAAGGGTTGCTGAAGGTGGGGTTTTGACTGGCAGCAGGTGCAGTGCCGTCTCGTTGCCCTGTTATTCGCCCCTCTGTTGTTTCTCGGTGGCTTTCCTGCAGCCTTCAGACGTTCCAGGCTCGAGATGGTGTGGTCGGCTTTTTGTGCTTTCTTAGTCAAGGAGGTTAGGACCTGTGTTTGCTCTGGTCATGGGGATCGGCACTATCTAGCTCTCAGTGAGCGTCTCCCATGTTCGACGGTACGTCGTCTTTCGAGCCAAGAAGAGAGGGTGGTGGCCCTCTTCGGCGGTGGAGGGAGGTGTTGTTCTCATGCTTTCCAAAGCGTAGACATGTTCATGTCGTCCACTCATTTCAAGATGCCCCAGCGGCGCTCCTCCTGTTTGTCCTCGACGCCCGAGGGTTGTGGTCATCGGTTTGTGCTAGTTGTGCTCTATCTTAGTATCTCTAGTAATTAGCTCTGCGATGTGTTGTAAGTTCAAAGTGCTCTCTTATATCTTCGGGCATTTATTGTTTTCCTTTTTGGTGTCGTTTGTATTCTGCTTGTGTAGTCATGGCCGGTTGATGGCCTTTTAATTTAAAGTCGGGTTAGGTCTGAGCCTACTTCAGGCTCGGGCTGAGTCTTTTTCTCTAAAAAATTAAACTCAAACAATGTTTACGTCATCTGCTAAAAGTTTAACGGTAATACCCGGAGGTGCATCCACCCATATGAAAGGGGTGTTCCACGCCCCCACTCAACTATTTCTGGTCGGTTCATAGTAAGGTTGGCATGGGAAAACTAGGGCATCTCCAAAGAGGATCATCAAATCTTCCGGATATGTCCGGATTGTAGTATGCAGACTACTTTTCTCAAATTTAATTCAATGCAGACCCTATCAGCCCACAAAATAGTCCGGACGTCCGCTTTCTCGCAAACTTGAACCAAGCTCGGGAGCTATGTAGGAGTCTGGATATCCACTTGACCAACAAAAAGCCACTATGTGGTCCTCCTCTCTTTTCTCTCTCCACACATGCATAGTCCGCTCTCCTCTCTCTGCTCTCAACTGGATTAACTTGTGAATAGCTTTGCATAACTCTCTCCCGCATCATGTACACGAACCACGTCCGGACATAAAAACAGACATTTGCGGTTTTTGATAGTGGTCAGCGTTGGAGATGCCCTTAGATCACTCGCGTTGTATTTGCTTACTTAAAAAAACTAATTCATAGCGTCTAAACAAACATCACAAATGTAAAACTTAGATCAAAAGGCTCGTTGTTTGCTCCATCTTATTGAAAATGAAGCAAATCCTCACAACAGTTTTAGCTCACTTGCATCCCGGCTGATGCTACTTTTATAACGAGAGCAAATTTTTCATGGTTTTTGTACAGTTGTCCTTGTCCCTTAACTAATTGTGTCGTGTTGTAGTTTTCGGCCTAGTTTCCTAGGTAAACCGGGTCATTTTGTATCCTTTCTCTTTTAACAAATTGGCAGACCTCCTATCTTGTAAGTCAAAAATAAAAAGAGAATACATTCTAGAACCTAACTTCTATTTCCTCAAAATTCTAGTGGGAGTGGCTAATGATGACGGGAAAGTACAATGAGTTGCATGGGACAAGATGTGAAAACGCAAACGAGAGGATGAAATGGGCTTTAGAGATCTTGAAACTTTCAACCAAACACTATTAGCGAAGCAAGCATGACGAATTCTACAAGTGCCCAACTCCTTATGTGCTAGGGTCCTCAAACACCAGTAGAAAAAGGACCTAATATGAGACATATTAGTGCCGGTTTGCTTTTGAGCCGGCACTAATGTGTCCAATAGTGCCGGTTCCAACGGCTAGCCGGCCGTTCTCATTAGTACCGGTTCGTGGCGAACCTTTAGTACCGGTTCGTGCCACGAACCGGTACTAAAGAGAGTGGTGGCAGGGTGTTGTCAGTCTAGGGGCCCTCCAGCACCTTTAGTACCGGTTCGTGGCACGAACCGGTACTAAAGGTCGACCTACATAAACCCTTCATCCACCCGAGCCACTTTGTTCTTCCCCTTTCCCCTCACTTCCTCTGTTCTTCCCCTCTCTTCCTCGAGCTCCTCACAAATTTTCCCCAAAATTTGTCAAGATCTGAAGGCCCCCATTCATTCAAATGATCACAAAGGTTAGCAACTTTGTCCTTTCAACTCTCATTGCTAGATTAGCTCTTGCAATGCTTTGTATAGTGATTAATTTGGGAGGAATTATATTTGCTAGTATTTGATTTATATGCAATTTGAGGTCAAAAATAACACTTAGTTTGCATATGTAGGTGTGGTTTACTTAGTGCCTTCTAAATCTCCGTCGTAACCACCGTCGATCGCCCGCACCGTCCCGTCGCCGGCACCACCTTGTGGTGAGTCTCTTGTTCATGAATGTTTTACATTACCAAATTGATGTTTGTGTGATTTGGATATATAGTTACTCGTATAATTATCTTACCCATACGTTGTTTGTTATACATAGTGCCATGGTTTTGATATCCATCCCCGTCGGCCCTCGTCCTTGTTATGATTCGGATGTGGTATATTCTCATTTAAAACTAGTTGTTGCATTTCGTGTTTATGACAAATTATGCCCATCAAGTTGACATAGATATTTTTATCTAGGAGGTATGTGAACCGGAAATTCCAACCGACACTATTGTCGAGAGGTTAAATTTAGTTGAAAGAGAAAATGAGTATTTTAAAGAAAAATTGAAAAGAATTGAGGGGAGAAGATGGAATTGGAGTTGCATGTTGCCGATGTCGTCGATGATCACAAGATCAAGATGGAGAAAATGAGGTTCAAGATTAGAAAGATTAGAAAATATGCCATTGATAGTGTGGCTTGGTATCATTATGCTGTTGGATCAATTGTTACCTTAATTGTGATCTTCATCGCATTTGTTGTTGCATTTAAATTCTTTAGCTAGAGAGTTATTTGTATGTTGCATTTAATTAAGTGTTGTATATGAACTTTATGTATGAACTTGTATTAATTTGGTCTATTTGGTGTTGTGTAATGAAGATGAGACGACAATGGATGTATGATGACAGATGCTCTCCCGAGTTCATTAATGGCGTGCATACTTTTCTGCTTGCCGCTGAGGCAAACAAGCGGGCGGATGGTTTTATGCCTTATCCATGTGCTGGCTGTAAGAATGGTCACAGTTACTCTACGTCAAGAACCATTCACGTCCATCTATTTGAGTCCGGTTTCATGCCCCACTATAATATTTGGACCAAGCACGGAGAAATAGGGGTTATGATGGAAGACAATGAAGAAAAAGAGGACGACGACGGCTATCCTGGCCATGGGTTCCCTGAATACGATGATACAACAATGGGGGAAGAAGCTGAGCCGGCAATGCAGAAAGAAGCTGAAGAAGAGGCATCAGATGAGCCCGCTGATGATCTAGGTCGGGCCATTGCCAATGCAAAGAGAAAATGCGCAAGTGATCTGGAGAGGACGAAGTTGCAGCGCATGTTAGAGGATCACAAGAAATTGTTGTACCCGAATTGCGAAGCTGACAAAAAAAAGTTAGGCACCACACTTGAATTGCTGCAATGGAAGGCAGAGAATGATGTATCTGACAAGGGATTTGGAAAGTTGCTGGTAATGATAAAGAATATGCTTCTAAAGGACAACGAATTGCCCGAGAGTATGTATGAAGCAAAGAAGGTTGTCTGCCCTCTAGGGTTAGAGGTGCAAAAGATACATGCATGCCCTAATGACTGAATCCTCTACCGCGGTGAGTACGAGGATTTGAATGCTTGCCTGGTATGCGGTGCATTGCGTTATAAGATCTGTCGCGATGACCCTGGTGATGTCGATGGTGAGCGCCCCAGGAAGAAGATTCCTGCCAAGGTGATGTGGTATTCTCCTATAATACCACGATTGAAACGTTTGTTCCAAAACAAAGAGCATGCGAAGGCGATGCGGTGGCACACAGAAGACCGTAAGAAAGACGGAAAGTTGAGAGTACCAGGCCCGCTGACGGTTCGCAGTGGAGAAAAATTGAGATAAAGTATTGGAAGGAGTTTGCAGGTGACCCAAGGAACGTATGGTTTGGTCTAAGTGCAGATGGCATTAATCCTTTTGGGGAGCAGAGCAGCAACCATAGCACGTGGCCTATGACTCTACGTTTGTATAACCTTCCTCCTTGGTTGTGCATGAAGCGGAAGTTCATTATGATGCCAGTGCTCATCCAAGGCCCTAAGCAACCCGGCAACAACATTGATGTGTACCTAAGGGCATTAGTTGAAGAACTCTTACAACTATGGAATGGAACAGGTGTACGTGCGTGGGATGAGCACATGGGGGAAGAATTTGACCTAAAGGCGTTGCTGTTCGTGACCATCAATGATTGGCCTGCTCTCAGTAACCTTTCAGGACAGACAAACAAGGGATACCGCGGATGCACGCACTGTTTGGATGATACCGACAGTATATATTTGAATAGTTGTAAGAAGAATGTGTACCTGGGACATCGTCGATTTCTTCCGAGCAAGCATCCCGTAAGAAAGAAAGGCAAGCATTTCAAAGGTGAGGCAGATCACCGGACGAAGCCTCGCCACCGTACTGGTGCTGATGTACATGATATGGTCAAGGATTTGAAGGTAATCTTTGGAAAGGGTCCTGGCGGACAACCTGTTCCGAAGGACGCTGATGCACGCGCACCCATGTGGAAGAAGAAATCTATATTTTGGGACCTGCCATATTGGAAAGACCTAGAGGTCCGCTCCGCAATCGACGTGATGCACGTGACGAAGAATCTTTGCATGACCCTGCTTGGCTTTTTGGGCGTGTATGGGAAGACAAAAGATACACCAGAGGCACGGGAGGACCAGCAACGTATGCACGGAAAAGATGACATACATCAGGGTCAGGCCAGCTACGCTCTTACCAAAGAAGAGAAGGAAATCTTCTTCGAATGCCTGCTCAGCATGGAGGTACCGTCTGGCTTCTCGTCGAATATAAAGGGAATAATAAATATGGCAGAGAAAAAGTTCCAGAACCTAAAGTCTCATGACTGCCACGTGATTATGACGCAACTCCTTCCGGTTGCATTGAGGGGGCTTCTACCGGAAAATGTTCGATTGGCCATTGTGAAGCTATGTGCATTCCTCAATGCAATCTCTCAGAAGGTAATCGATCCAGAAATCATACCAAGGTTACAGAATGATTTGGTTCAATGTCTTGTCAGTTTCGAGTTGGTGTTCCCACTATCCTTCTTCAACATCATGACGCATGTCCTAGTTCACCTTTGCGAAGAGATTAACGTTTTGGGTCCTGTATTTCTACACAATATGTTCCCGTTTGAAAGGTTCATGAGTCTTGAAGAAATATGTTCATAACCGTGCTAGGCCAGAAGGAAGCATCTCGAAGGGCCATGAAAATGAGGAGGTCATTGAGTTTTGTATTGACTTTATTCCTGACCTTAAGCCGATTGGTGTTCCTGAATCGCGGCATAAGGGCAGACTGGAAGGAAAAGGCACGCTAGGAGGGCATCAAATAATATGTATGGACGTGCATTCTCTCACTGAAGCACACTACACAGTTCTACAGAATTCCGCCTTGGTGGCTCCGTATATGGAGGAACACAAGAATTTTCTACAGTCCAAACACCCGGAGAAGTCTGACGACTGGATTACACGCGAACAAACAAGGACTTTCGCCGGTTGGTTGCAGAAACGTTCCCTGAATGATGGCGACATTCAAAATGACCTGTACTCGCTGTCCCAGTTACCATCTTCGAATATAATGACTTTTAAAGGGTACCAGATAAATGGGAATACATTTTACACGATCGCCCAAGATAAGAAGAGCACCAACCAAAACAGTGGTGTCCGCTTTGATGCAACAACCAACACGGGAAAGGAAACATATTATGGTTACATAGAGGACATATGGGAACTTAACTATGGATCAGGTGATTTGAAGGCCCCTTTGTTTCAGTGCAAATGGGCCAATATGACACGAGGCGGGGTAAAGGAAGACCCGCAGTACGGAATGACAACAGTGGATCTCAACAAACTTGCGTATGCAGATGAACCATTCGTCCTAGCCAATGATGTGGCACAGGTTTTTTATGTGAAAGACATGTCTACCAGGCCGAGAAAAAGAAAAGATAAGGAAGCAAATGGATCATATGACGAGCCAAAGCGCCACATAGTTCTTTCAGGAAAAAGAAACATCGTGGGAGTGGATGACAAGACAGACATGTCAGAAGATTATGAAAAGGTTGATGAAATTGCTCCATTCACAGTGAATATTGACCCGAGCATCCAGTTAAATGATGAAGATTTTCCATGGCTACGGCACAAAGGGACACACGAGAAGAAAAAGTTTCACACCCAAAGATCTGGGATGTGATCGGCTTCACTATCATCACATTCTTCTGTGTTTCACACCCAGGAGGGAATGTCTGTAATAGTTAGGGTAGTTAATTATGTGTTTTGGCATTTGAAACGCGAAGAAATTTTCTGTGCAAACAAATTCTTTTCATGCATTTACTGATTTTTTTTCAGCTAAATGACCCTGAAATTGAAAAGCATTTGAAATGAAGTCAGAAAAGGTTGAAAGTTGGCATGGTATCATAATTTCATACAAACAGCATGTGCAAAAAAGTAGAGAGGGTTACGGCAAAAACTGGATACACTTCGTGTACAAAATGGACAATCTTTTTCGAAGTATCAGGGTTTCCGACGAAAACTGAAATGTTATAAAGGCATTTCATTTTTTAAATAACCTAAACATTACCAAATTGAATATAATGATAAAACACACTAATATTAAACATAAGAAAAAAGAATCACTGAAAAATCTTTTTTCACAGTTAAGTTATTCACAAACTAGTGATTCACATAAATTTCAAATAATTCAAAATTTAAACTATTCAAATTTGAAAACTACCGGCACTAACCGAAAGTTTGTAAATTTTTGTGCCTAAAGCAAAAATATTCACAAAGAAAATCTAAATACAGCAAAAAACAACTCAAAAATAAATAAAACAAAAAAAAGGAAAAAAATTAAGAAAATAAAAAAGCCAGCCTACTGGGCCAAAGCGGCCTGCATACGACTAGAAACTCAACCTTTTGTTGGGCCAGGATGCAGGCCCGCAAAGGCCCAGTAGGCCCACATGGCAGCAATGAATAGGTAGGCCCAGTAGGCCTGCTTAGGAGAGGAGCTCGAGAGAGCTACCGCACTGTGGCTTACAAACCAGTGCGGTAGCCCTTCGACTAGCGAGGTGGGACTAAACTTGCCGCACCGCACTGCGCCAGCGCACCCCCTTTAGTACCGGGTCATGGCACCAACCGGTACTAAAGGGGGGGGGCTTTAGTACCGGTTGGAGCCACCACCCGGTACTAAAGGGGGTGCGCTTCCCGCCGCTTGGCCTGGCCAAAACAGACCTTTAGTGCCGGTTGGTGGCTCCAACAGGTACTAAAGGTCCATCCTATATATACAACAGTTGAAAAAATTCAGTTTCCCTTTGTTTCTTCCCTCTGTTTCGTCCCTCCGTCGCGCCGCCCTGCTCCGATCGACGCCGTCCCCGTCGACGTCGCCGCCCCCGCCCCTCGTCGCCGACCCCGGCCGTCCCCGCCCCCGTCGACGTCGCCGCCCCGGCCGTCCCCGTCCCCGTCGTCCCCGTCGCCGCGCCCCGCCCCGCCCCGTCGTCGCCGCCCCGTCCCGTCGTCGCCGCCCCGTTGTCGCCTCGCCGGTGGCTCGCCCCGGCCGCCATGTCCGCACACACACACACACTATACACACACACAAACTACACACACACACTACACACACACATTATTAGTTTGTTTTGTTAATTTTTTTTCTGTTTTTTAGTTATAGAAATGTTAGGAAATTATTCTGTTTTTTAGTTATATAAATATTAGAAATGTTAGTTATATAGAAATGTTATAAATGTTTTCTGTTTTTTAGTTATAGAAATATTTATAGAAATGTTAGCAATTTTTCTGTTTTTTAGTTATATAAATATTAGAAATGTTATAGAAATGTTAGTTATATAATCAGGAAATTTTAGAATTAGTTTTAGTTAGATGAATTAGATTAATGTCAAATTGTTAGAATTTGCATATATATAGAATTTTAGTTATCACAATCCAATCATTTAAAAAATGTTACTTTTTGTGGGCAAATAGTATTTGTTCTCGACGATATGCCCGGCCCGCATCCTCGCCGTCAACCCGTTCGCAATGACGTCATGCTTCAGGGGACCCATTGTCTGGGACGGGGCTCCGTCGGGCTGGCACTGGGAGGTGCTACCTGGAGGGGCGCGCCGCTTGGTGAGGAACCTGACCTCGGGTCCCATCGTCGACCCTGATCTTCTTTGGTGGCGTTCGCGTGGGCCACATTCGGTGTAGAGGCAGCCGGCCCCGCCAGAGGTGGTGCGTCGCCGTGTCAGGGAGGAAGATGAGCACGTCCATCGATACATGGCTGCTATGGACGACGTCAGGTTCTCCACTACTTGGCGGGTTCTTTGGGCAGATGACCGGAGATATGATCCTGTGATGGTTCCTTCTCTTTGGGTGTGCACCGCCCGCGCCCCAGGAACCGCGAGTGGCGCCCTAGATTCTTCTGTAGTACTCGATCTTTATTAGGTACCTAGCCAGTGATGTATTCGATATATAATATTCGAGACGATGTATTCGAGATTATATATATTAAGACGATGATGTATTCGAGATTATATATTCGAGACGATGTATTCGAGATTCAGTTTTTCCTTATTGATTAATTGCATCCATGCATTGTAATTTGAATACTAAATTGTTTTATATTTCTTCTGTATTAATTAGTAAAGTAAAAGCTATGGCGGGCAATACCGGCAGAGAGAGAGAGAGAAGAGGAATTGTTCGACATCATACGCAACCCTCAGAGGCTAGATGATCTGAATGATGACGGCTCCCAATATCTGAACAATACTGGAGAGGGTGACGAAAAGATATTCGATCTCGACGATCGAGCTGATGAAGTCATGAACTATGATTATGATGACACAGACAATGTTAGTGATGACACAGACAATGCTGATCTTCAAATAACAAAGACTTCCGGCGAGGTATATATTTATATAAGCATGCATCCTGGTGATCATCACATGTTTTTTTATTGAAGATATATTAATGAATCGATCTTTCTTCTTTCAGCCCTCCGGATCGAGCAAATCTGCTTCTACAGACAGCAAGACAAAGCGAGGCCCGGGCAGATTGTTGAAGGATGGTGTAAATTACCACATCGAATCACCAAACTTAGTGGCGAACCCCTCACGCCTAAGAACGTTGCGGACAAGTGGACTCGTCAGTGCGGAGTTCTTGTGAAGGACAAACTCCCGATCTCCATTCAAGAATGGAAAGAGCCAAAGACTAAACGTCCAGGAGTTACTTGGGTCGATGACAGAGCCAAAGAAGACCTGGTGAAATCTCTGATGGAACATTTCACCCTACCAGATCATTTCACTGAAGCAGATGTGAAGAAAGTCAAGGCCGCTGCTCTTAAGAAGATGGCAATTGCATTCAACACCCACAAGAAAATTGTATGGGCCAACTATCTCGCTAATGAAAGGAAGACTCCAGATTTCAAGGGAACACTGGAGAAGCAAAGAGAGCACTAGGACGATTTCGTGACCTTCAAGGATTCGGAATTATCTAAGGAACGGTCGATGAAAAACAAGGCAAATGCCGCAAGAAAGACGCAGTTCCATAGGCTGGGTCCAGGTGGCTACGCGGTGGGATTGCCTAAGTGGGATAAGTGTGAGCGAGAGATGGAGGATGCAGGGGTCACTTCGGTTACTAGGAACTGGCCCCCTAGGTGCAGAACTTGGTTCTATGTGCATGGGGGAGCGTTGGACCAGAAGACACGCGAAGTTTCGCGGAAGGCAAGTCTAAAAGGAGCCGAACAAAAGATAATTGACGCAATAGAAGAAGCTCGAAGGGGGGAATTCACGCCCAACAGAGAGAACGACGAGCTTACGCGCGCCCTGGGAAATCCTGAACACCCGGGAAGAACACGAGGCAAGGGCGTTATTCCCTGGTATGAGGGCTTTTCAGACTGGAATGACGACTACAGGTCCCGTGCAAGAAATGAGATGGAGGAGGAGAAGAAGAGGAAGTTGGAGGAGGAGCAGAGGAAGCAGGACGCAGAACGCCTTCAAGGCCTAGAAGTAAGGCACGCGGACCTGACACTCAAATTCCAGCAGCAGCAGCAGCAGATCGACTCACTTAGCCAAGAAAGGGGGTCTCAGCAGCGGCAGCAGCAAGCGGATGATCGTCCAGCATTGGATAGCACCGTCCCATCCATGCCGAGAAGCAGCGTTGGTTCTGCCCCGGGCGACACACTGCTGGATACATACCCTTTGGATGACATCATAGAGAACACTAACTGTGAGCTACACTCCAAAATGAAGAACATATCCATGAAGATGGCGGATGGCGTTGCTTTTCTAGTTACCCCCAAAGCAACCTACCATTGCATCCCGATTCCAGAGGGCTATGCTCGTGTCATGGTTGATGAAGTGGTGGACCCATATTCGGGGCTAACGCTTGACATTCCTGGAGGTGAAGACGAGCGCACACTGGGAGAGGCCATACATCGTATCATCCTATGGAGAAAGGATTGCATCATCTTTCGAAGTCAACCAACACCGCGTCGTCTGCCGACTTCTCCTCGAAGTCCACCACCGAGTAAGCAGACTCCCGCTCCTCCAAGTCCACGAACGCGTGAGACGACTCCTCCTCAAAGTCCGCCACCTCCTCCAAGTCCCCGAACGCGTGAGCTGACTCCTCCGGTTTCAAGTCCGGCACAGCGTCATGCCACTTCTCCGGTTTCAAGTCCGGCACCATGTCAGGCCACACCTCCTGCTTCAAGTCTGGAACATCGTCAGGCCAGTTCTCCTGTTCCAACTCCACATCAGTCGTCTCTGTCGTCTCAGCAATCGCAGAAGAGACATGCCGCAGCTTTGGTGCGTAGCGGTACGAGTCGAGGTAGTTCAGGAAGTACAGGCGGAGACAAGCGATATAAATATGGTCCAAGCCTCGCTCCTCTTTCTCAGAGGCCTTACGACATGACTAAGGAGCAAAACACAGCCATAGTGCAAGCCCAAGTGGACACCCATTTTGGACCGAAACCGGCACCGCCGCCAAAGGAGAAAGTGTCTGAGAAAGTAATTGACCACTTCATTCATATGGCTAGAGAACCAGCTCCCAAGCCTGTTGACTCGAACTATGAGCGCCAAATCAGGAGGCACATCGATCACGAGTATAGAAGGAAGCGAGCTCAAGCTCGAGCCAACAAGCAGATGGCAAAAAATGCGGGAGAACCGTTCCCCAGTTGGGAGAACAGGCGGCGCAAGCGATCCCCCCGCTTGTTGTGCCAACAACACATGAGAGGAGTAGTACGCGCGCCAAATATTATTGTGGGCAAACCGTTAGCGTTCCCCAGCAGGGCGATGTGGTAATAACAGAGGATCATATAATGCAGGCTCAAATGCTCAATATCTCTGTTGAACAACTCCTCGAAATCGAGCCCATGCCTACGCTTAAAGAATCGGAAATAGCATGGCAATATATCTGGGGCAAACCTTTGGTCCATCCAGACAAGGTCAAGGACCTCCCAAGGAGAATGTATCAATTGCATCAATGGTACATGAACATTACCAAGATTTCCAATCGAGAGTCCCCCATGGTGAATGTCAAGCATGAGCATTATTACCATGAGAAAGCTCTGACCATTGAGTATCCCGAACTATTTCAGTTATACAATCAAGACGCACTCGACAAGTCTATCGTCAGTTGCTATTGTCTGTAAGTGATTTCTTTCTGTAATTTAAGTCTCAAGCTAGTTACGTAGTGATAATTTTGATCAATCATTACATGTAATTATCCTCACTATATTCTTTTTCTGTGGTATTATATGCAGAATGAAGATGTATGAAATGAAAAAAGTTGGACGCTATGGCATTGGGTTCATTGACCCAAATACCATTAATCAGGACATATGGCAGATTGAACATTGTCAAGATGCTGTAGAGGAAAGCATGCTAGAGTTCTTGAAGCGCCTCAATAGCAATGAAGATATACTACTTCCTTACAACTTTCCGTGGGTCACACTGTCTTGTACTATAAATTCTGTTTTTGCTTACTAGCTAGCTAGATGTTAATAATTAAGTGTATACGGTTTACGGTAGTTGCTTAATTTTATGCACATGCCCGCTTAATTAAGACATGCAAACGTGTGCGTATGCAGTTGGCACTGGGTCTTGTTAGATATTAAAGTTGAGGAAGGAAAAGTTGAATTACTGGACTCACTAACTAAAGAAGATAAAGACTACACCATCGTCAAGGGGATAATCAACAGGTAATTTCAATCATTATTAACTATATCTCGGCCTATTAATTATTAGTTTGTCATTTCCTAATATGAACTATTTAATAACCTCTATTAATTTTCTTTGTCGGCGGGCAGGGCATGGACAAAGTTCATCAAGGTGACTCCAGGCACGTGGCCAAAAATGTTATTTTGGCATCGACCCAAGGTAAATAATTAAGTACTACTAGCTAGCTACCATCTCTTTAATTCTTGTTTCAATATCACTAATTAATTATCATGCTTGATTAATCATTATCTGATTCAATTTCATTCTCGTAAAGGCCCTGAGGCAGGCGCCAGGGAATAATCTGTGTGCATACTACGTTTGCGAGAACATTCACATGATGACGTGCAAAAGGAGCAGATCTGATAGACAGGATTGGGTACGTTTGTCAGAACACTATTCACACCATTATCGATATCTAGTCACACAACTAACACACATGCATATATTGATCTCCTTCTTAACAGTTCAGATCGGTGCGGGATAAGCTCCTACCATCGGACCGTATACTAGCACTTCAAGAGGAAATAGCCGGATTTTTGCTCGACCAGGTCATAGATCCCAAAGGAGAATACTATTACCCGCTACCGCCCCCATAAACCACTTGTCATCGTGCTCCGGAGGCACCAAAGGCAACATATATATGTAGGAGAAATTGTGTATATGTATATAGATGTGTATGTGTGAATAATTAATGGTGTTGGTTTGTGAGACATTCAATGATATATATGCGGTTCTACGTACGAGAAAATCTATATATATATGCATAACGTGTACAATTTGTAGTATCATGAAATACCAGCAAACAAAAAAAATTGAATGGAAAATAAATCAAAAACCACCCCAAATATTTAGTACCGGTTGGTGTTACCAACCGGTACTAATGCCCTACGCGCACCCGGGCCTGGCTCGTGCCACGTTGTGGCACTTTAGCGCCGGTTCGTGACGAACCGGTACTAAAGGGGGAGGGGGGCCTTTAGTCCCCACTCTTTAGTGCCGGTTGGCAAACCGGCACTAAAGGCCGTTACGAACCGGTACTAAAGCCCGGTTCTGCACTAGTGAAAGCTCGATACTTTCGAGAAAGGTGATATATTAACAGCAACATGTCCCAATGGAGGTTCCTTTGCCAGTCAGTCGGAGAATCCTCCGTGCTAGAGACCTCCTGCGAGCTGGGCTCATATGGAGGATCGAGGATGGTGTGAGGATAAAATTAAGATGAATAACTGGATTCCAAGAAGAGGTTACCTCGGGCCACTGGGAATAAGGAGGAGCCCACACATTAGTGGAGGAGGTGAATAAAATTAAAGCGTGAGACATGGGTCTATCAATATATGGACCACTTGTGGAAGAGGTGAAAGGTTTGCTCATGACCATAGAGGATTTCAGGGTTTTGTGGATGAGACATTCGGCTAACGGTGTATCTCACATTTTAGCTAAGGAAGGTCGCAGGAATGGACTGTGTTAGACATGGTTTAATATTCATCTCGTTTGTATTTTTGATGTTTTGAGATCCGATTTTGCTAAGGATTCTGAATAAGCATAGCGCTTCCAACTAAAAAAAGAGAGGTAAAACCTGACACAAGTTCATTTCTATTTGTAAAGTTTAGGTAAACGATGATTCGATTTGAATGGTGTGGACAAATAATAAACTCAATCGCTTCCTTATGATGTAAGTGAGAAAAAACACTATTTCATATATCAACTTTGTTTTTTCCCTTTTCACCACAATGATAAATCAGTGAATCTTTCCACATAACTTGCCACCACATGACTCACTATGATATCCAAACACCACTTTATTTTATTTTTAATTTTAAGTCGGTTTTTGAATTTATTGTTATGTTCATGCCTTATTAATACATCATCAATTTCCTTGTACTGCTGCCAGTCTCAAAACAGTGCACTTTCTATGTTCCACAGTGTAGTGCATATAGGCTATTTTAGAAATCAAACATAGCAAATTTTGATGAAGTTTATAGCTGGAACATGTCGGTATGCTTCGGTTTCGTTCTCCCACACCGATGTACACCTTCACCCTCGTCTAGATCAGGGCACGGTTAGGCTAAGGTCGCTAACATGGTCTTGCGGTCGCTCAAATCCTCCCATGGCGGATTGAGGGGGTGGTGGCCCTAGGTGGCGACCATCTTGCTGGACGTCCTATGGCGGTGCAACCTGGCCCTTCGACAGCGGCATGCAGTGAATGTTGGCGGTAGACACAAGGTGTGTAGTAGAGGTGGATCGGCATGAGTGTGGCACATGGAAGCTCAACTCATGCATGATAGCGCCAGACACGAGGTGTGTGGCAGCTAGTGATCAACCTGAGTGTCGTATATGGCGGCGACGAACGGTGGGTGATCGGGCCCTGACGTGACCTCCTCGTCAGTTCGTCCTACTTGAATGATCGTTGTTTTCCCCCAAACCACATTGGTTCACTTCGGTGAAGACATGACGAGCTGCCAGATGGCCCCATGAGGGTTCTTGGCGGCACCGAGCACTTCTCGTCTGCAATTAGGGCCCAATCACTGCCGATGACTTGGGGGGGCTGCCGGTTGGCCCATGAAGGGTTCTTGGTGGCGCCGATGACCTTGTTTATGCCGGTAGGCGTGCTCTTATGTGCTCCTCGTATACATAATATGTCATGTTGCATGATGATGTCCACGTCAATATCGTGAGCATGTACAATTGCGAGGCCTGGCGTTCTAGTTTACAACAACGACTTCTTCATTCAAAGTAGGGGCGGCTGCACAATGTGACTTACGGTTGGTGGTGCTCTTAAGCACATGGTCTCAAGCTTCGAAGTCAAAACTCTAGGTCTGGTACCTGGCAATGGTGGTGTTTCAGGTCCACCCATTGGTTAAGTCATTGTGTGAAGTTGACTTCTTCAGGGTGAAAACCGGAGATTTAGCGCCATTGGAGGGGTGTTTCAGGTCCACCCAATGGATCCGATGACAGTAGCGATTGCATGTTGTTTCCTTCTTGGAGACATTGTTTTGTTGAAGCACTTTTCCCATCATACATAAGTTGTCAACGGTGGTGGTTGATGATGGTTGCTGCTACATGCTTGAGTTCACTTCGACGAAACTTTTGGAGGTCACATTTTTTTTCTTTTATGTGTGCATGTTTTGGTGTTTGGCTGTGGTCCTAATCATGCGGATACCATGTGTCTACTCATGATTCTTGTATTTTTGTTACGAGATATTATGAGTCAATAAAAAGCAGCATTTATATAAAAAAAGATAAACAAAGGAGGAAGAGCAACTCCAACGCAGCGACCCAAAACGTCTGCATGCGTCCGTTTGGGTCGGCGCGGGCAAATGTGAAGGCCCAATGCGCGGACCCAAACCCAATTACGGCCCAAATGCGTCGGCGTGGGCGCTTCACACGCCTTCTCGGTGCCCGTCGCATCCCCACCTGGCGGTCGTCCAACTACCATGGTCAGCTTAATTTATGACGACTACCCACCTTGGGTCCACGCATCAGCAACAGCGGTTGACCTTTTTCAATACGAGTGTGCTCATCCGCTTCCAGAAGCCCCCCGTCTCCATCTCGCCACCCCTCTGATCCCCCGTCAGCGGCAACCCTAGCCACCTCTAGCCAAGCAAAGATGGGTTTCTTCTCCGGCTCCAGCAAAGCCAAGGGTAAGGCGCCGCACACCCTCTCCCCCGCCTCCCCCAACCTCCGCCGGCACCTTCTTGCCGGTCGAGGCAGCGCGTGAGCGTGCCAGTGCACAAGGCTGAGTGGCATTGGAAGCACTGCGTCCCTCTCCCTTACCCGGACATCACCCTGCCGCACGATTGACAGTTGGATTCGGAGGGGATCCCAGCGCCCACGGCGCCACGGTCGGCTAGGGCGCACGCGGAGGAGGTGCGGCGCCGGCGGGCACTACTAATACCAAAGCTGCGCCGCGACGCCGCGTACGACATCGACTCGCCCTATTGGGCTCGTTGGTTCGCCTTCAAGCACGAGGAGGCGAGGCGGCGCGTCGTCCGTGAAGTCGCCCGTAGCTCGCCGCTGCCCCCCATCATCGCTCACGACGAGGACCAGGAGGCGGAGGCCGCCTACCAGGCGGCCATGGCGGCTGTCATTCGGGAGAGCGAGGAGGAGGAGCGTCGCAGGGTGGTGTAGGACGAGGAGGACGAGGTGGCGTACCAGGCGGCCATGGCGGAGGCCATGGTGCTGTCCGCTGTGGGGACTGCTTCGTGCTGCCGGCCACGAGACGGCTCCCGTCGAGTGCTACTCCTGGTCCGGAGTAGTGCGCGAGTCGGTGAGCGCGCCGCCAATCTGGCTCGGGGCGACGCCGGCGTGGGAGGCGGCGTACCTCGAGCAATGGCACCAACGACGGTTGGCCGAGGATCGCTGCCATGCCGAGTACCTCGAGCAGCTCGAGCGCGACGCCGAGGAGAAGTAGCGCGAGGCGGAGGAGGAGGCGCGCCAGGCCCAGTCAGCGGCGGCACAGTCCGTGGCACCACAACTTTGTCAAAATGGGTTGGGTCAGCGTTGGCCGCATGCGCCGACCCAACGTGGAAACAGAGGTTGATATACGCCGGACCAAACCAAACGGACAAAAAACGGACAAAATCGTCGTCCGTTTGGATCGGCGCGTTGGAGTTGCTCTAGCACGTAAGACATGGAGTGAAAACAATCGCACACATTTAGAGTCGCGCAAAGGGCGAGCTCTCGCGATGGCCACGTCGATTTACTGTGCCGAGGGAATAAAGAAAAAAAAGAGGTGGTACCTACTACCTAGTGCTGTGACGGATTAACGCACGGTGCCCTGCAACTAGAAATGCATTGCTTGTTTTTTGGGCGTTGAGGCAGAAGCACGTTGTTCATTTATTATTGGCAATTTGGCAGTGGCATTTGTGCAGTGGCCGTACGAGATAAGCACCGGTAAAGCTTGAAGCATTTCAGCCCTTCCAGGACGAGTGGCAGTAGGACACTGGACATGATCCCTGGAATGAATCTGGCCGCGAATCCCGGGGAGGGCGGCAGTCATGCATGTCTGTCTCTGCCTTCCCACGAGAATCATTTTAGCAGGCCGTAGCTCGCAGCTTTGTACACTTTGTTTGCCCAGAGAAAACTTCCGCGGAAAAAACATAGCGTGCATTTCTTTTCTTTGATCAAGGCATACGGCTCACTGTAATTTGTGTCCTTTCGCTTTGCAGGCCTTGAGGGACAGCACTCACGTGCAGGCCACATGCAGGCATCTCATTTACGGATTTCACCGTGCGGGGCATCATGCTCTCCCGCTTTTCTCAGTTCTACTTTCTGCTAAGCGCCGCCGTCGTTTCCCAGCAGAGCAGGAGGGCATTATCCACACCGTGCACCTGCAGCCTTGACAATCCATCATGGCCCTCACACCCTCAGATCCCCCTCCGGAAAGCCGCAGGATGTGCACTGAAGGCGCAAAGAAAGATCATCCGTCTCTTTTGGGGAAAAGAAACGCCACATTTACTCCTCGCGGGAGAAAAAAAGGGAGCCTGAAATCGAGCGGTACGACGTAGCCGGCGAACTGACGCGTGACCCGACCGCCGCCGTGCAGTCGGCCTCGCGTCGATTGATCTGGCTTGAAGAAAACAAACCTAATACAGACCATGTCGGTCCGGCACAGTACCGGCGGAGCTGCTGACCCCGCTACAGTCAGTTACGCCTCGTCCCGTCGATCGATCTCATCTCATCTGATTCTGGTGGACGGTCAACAGCTACCGAGGCTAGCCAGCAACCGTCACCGTCAGCTAGCCGCCCGGAGACGCACGCGGCGTGCGTAATCTAAAAGGAAATCTGGTCGTAGAGTTCGGATACGTACGTATGGGCGGCACCTACGCAGCTTGGCGTGATGCTCACCGGACGTTTGGCGAAAGCGGCGCTGCAACAACCGGCTAGCCAGTCGGCCTGCCTCTGCACTAGTGCAGGGGGATATCAACAACAATTCGTGGCGGGAGTATAATTTCGGGATTTCTTAACCCAGCACGCTCTCCTTTCCTTCTCCCAGGATAGCTTTTATAAATGGACCGGATGCACATTCAATTTTGACGTCTTTGTGGACTCTTAATATGCCGCTTTTTGTGCTCGGTGTGAGTGTGACATCCTGACGGTTCCTTTCGATCAAGAAAAATAACGTATTTACTGACCGTTTGGTGAAACGTGGACGTGAACAGGGATAGATCATAGATATATGTATATAACACAATAAGAAATGCTCGGGGAAAGTGGTTCAATTAGACCGAGACCAGTTGCATGGCGTCCTCACCGATTCTCTAAGCATTTTGCTCCATCCGTTCGTAAGCATGATTGGCAATTTGGCATGGTTTGCTGCTTTCCCTCCTCCATGAGTGGCTTTTAAAATGGACCGTGCACATTTGACGTCTCCTCAAGTCTAATGTTTATCGTGCTTGGTGTGACGTACTGACAGTTTCATCTAATCAGAAATAACATACTGACCGTTTGGTGAAACATGAACGTGAACAGAGATTTTGTTGGGTGGAAAGGGGTTTCGTTTGGGACGAGTGGAACCCGAGCAATTTCTGCTCAGTTCATAGCATGATTGGCATGGAAAAACTCTAAGGCCTTGTGCAATGCTAGGTGCTTAAATTAGGTTTTTCTGAAGCACTAGTGTCTATTTCCACAGGAGATGCATCTAATTAAGCATCTATCCTATGCAATAAACACCTTTTCCATGCACCTTGCATTGTACAAGGCCTAAGGTGTGCTCGAGTGCATTTGCATGTTTATCAAAACATAAATTTCTACTCATAAAAAATATCTGTAAAAACATCTCATATACTCTAGCTCTAGCTCACTTGAGAGCTGTCAAAAAATAACAAACTCTGCGGTGACGTGTTTAAAACCTCAAGAGTACGCTACTCTAGCTCTCCACTATTGTGTTTTTATCACCATAATGGAAATCGATGGTTCTTTTCACAAAAGCTCTCCAACACAAGACTCATTCGAATATCTGTAGAGGAAAAAAAGTTTGAAAAAAAATCCAAAGCTTTTCAACTTAGTTTAAATTTTATGAAAAAGAAAGGGAGCAGAAAATCCACTCTGGATTGAGCATGATATTTCCATTCGCCATGCTAACTTCCTTTTTTTTTTTGAAAAGGGGGTTACCCCAGCCTCTGCATCAGAAAGATGCATACGCCTCATATTATTAAAGACGAAACCAGTAACAAAGTCTCCAGTGTCTCAAAGTACGAAAAGAAAACTGAACGCTCATACGAGCCTAATCAAAAAGCCACAACCGGCAGGCGAACAAAATAGGAGCACTACATGCTTATCCTATTACATGACCGCCATCCAAACCGGTTGAAAATAACCCGAGCTACCATCTTCCATCGGGTAGACGCAATAGCCAAACGCCCCCTGGCCTCCGTCGGAGTGAGTAGCAACCACATACGGATCAATGTTGTGGCCCTGAAGATAACCTGCAAAAAATGAAAGTTTGTTGCTCTGTTAAAAACCAAATCATTTCTGCAGTTCCAGACTGCCCATAACAAGGCACAAACTCCAACACGAATGTGCCTTGCTATATCTGAGTTAACCCCATCAAGCCATGTTCCAAATAACATGTTGATAGAGGTAGGTGGAGTAATATTAAAAGCAATATGAATCGAACGCCAAAGAACCTTAGCCAGCGGACAATCTAGAAAGAGGTGCATGATAGTTTCGTTATGATCACAAAACTACACCTTGCAGAACCCATCCAATTACGTTTTGCCAGATTATCTTTTGTCAAAATGACTTGTTTATGCACAAACCACATAAACACTTTGATTCCAAAGGTACCTTAACTTTCCAGACATGCTTCGAGCAAGGAATGACACTAGTGTTTATGACATCCAGATACATGGATTTGACCGAAAACACGCCGTCCTTAGTCAGTTTCCAATACAATCTATGTGGTTGCTGAGACAGCTGGACATTCATCAGCCTTCGTACAAGATGAAGCCAGGCCTCCCAACGATCGCCTACCAGCGTCCTCCGAAAGCTAATATTGAGAGGTGTGGACTGTAAGACGGTTGCAACGTAAGCTTCTCGACGTTGAACAATGTTGTGCAAAGTAGGATATTGAAGTGCCAGGGGCGTCTCCCCAAGCCACGTATCCTCCCAGAACCTCGTATTAGCCCCATCACCGACCAAGATCTTTGCCATGTTAAAGAAGAGGGGCTTGACTCTCATCAACCCTTTCCAAAACGGAGAGCCAGTCGGTCGCACAGTCACCTGAGCCAAAGTTTTAGACTGAAGATACTTATTTCGCAAAATCTAAGCCCAAGTAGCCTCTGTCTCGGACGAAAGTTTAAATAGCCACTTGCTAAAGAGACATCTATTCTTGATCTCTAGATTTTCAATGCCTAGACCGCCTTGGTCCTTCGGCCTACAGATGATGTCCCATTTTGCAAGCCTATACTTTCGTTTCAACTCATCATTCTGCCAAAAGAATCGAGATCGATAAAAGTCTAGCCTCTTTCTGACCCCCACCGGGACCTCAAAAAAGGATAAAAGAAACATAGGTATACTGGTGAGGACCGAATTAATCAGAATTAATCGCCCTCCATATGACATGAGCTTCCCTTTCCAACAGATCAGTTTCTTTTCAAAACGATCCTCGATGCACTTCCACTCCTTGTTCGTCAGCTTACGATGATGAATGGGTATACCTAAGTACATGAATGGTAACGAACCCAACTCACATCCGAACAATTGCTTATACGCCTCCTGGTCATCATTAGCTCTTCCAAAGCAAAACAATTCGCTCTTATGGAAGTTAATCTTGAGCCCAGATAATTGTTCAAATAGGCGCAACACAAGCTTCATGTTTCTCGCTTTCGCCAAGTCATGCTCCATAAAGATGATAGTATCATCAGCATACTGCAATATGGATATACCACCATCAACTAGGTGCGGAACCAAGCCACTAACCTGCCCCGCATCCTTAGCCCGACCTATTAAAATAGATAGCATATCAACCACTATGTTGAATAGAATCGGTGACATGGGATCTCCTTGCCTTAGTCCTTTGTGTGTCTAGAAATAGTGACCTATATCATCATTTACTTTAATCCCTACACTCCCTTTTTGCGTAAAGGATTCAATCTGGTCTTGCCAGGCCTTGTCAAATCCTTTCATACGCAAAGCTTGTTGAAGGAAAGGCCATTTAACTTTATCGTATGCTTTTTCAAAATCCACTTTAAAAACCACACCATCTAGTTTTTTTGAGTGGATCTCATGGAGCGTTTCATGCAAGACGATCACCCCTTCAAGGATATCTCTATCTGGCATGAAAGCAGTCTGGGACGGTTGCACAACTGAATGCGCAATCTGCGTAAGTCGGTTCGTCCCAACCTTGGTGAAGATTTTGAAACTGACATTAAGCAAACAGATAGGCCTGAACTGCTCGATGCGAATAGCCTCTGTCTTCTTAGGAAGAAGAGTTATCGTTTCAAAATTGAGCTTGAACAAATGAAGCTGACCAATGAACAACTCATGAAACATCGGCAACAGATCACCCTTAATGAAGTGCCAGCACTTTTTGTAAAACTCCGCCGGAAACCCATCCGGTCCTGGCGCTTTATTATTTTTTATTTGTGCAATGGCCTCAAACACCTCCTTCTCCGTAAAAGGAGCAGTCAAAATCTCATTCTCTTCCGTCTCAAGAGTAGGAACATCCTCAACCCTTGACTCATCCAAGAACACAAAACTCTCTTCCGGAGGTCCAAACAACTGCTTATAATAGTTGGCTATGTAAAGTTTCAGGTTTTCCTGACCAACTATCGTCCCTTCATCTTGTTCTAACTTCCTAATGGATCACACATCACGACCTCTTCCAAAGTCTATACGAGCTAATTATATCATGCTTGGTGTGACACATTCGCTAACCGTTGGGTGAAGCATGGACATGAACAGGGAAATAACAAACATTCAGCGAAAGGGGCTTAATTAATTAGACTGAGACCAGTGGCGCTCTCACCAATTCTCTAGACCTACATCTCCATCCATTCATAGCATGATTGACATTGTTTGCCACCTTTCCCCACTTTTGTCCCGGCCTTTGCGTAGTTTAAGATGCCATATGCTCGTTTTCAGTTAGCTAACCGAGCTCAGCTAGCTAGGTCATGGGATTAATCATCATAAAAAAGCGACGTTTAGGTTGCCAGTAGGTGGTGGAGCCTTTGCCTTTCCCTTTCCCTTTTCCCTCATGGGTCTCCCTCACACACCTCCCCTGCACTTAAGCCCCAATTAACATCTCCTCTTTCTCCCCTTGTTTAATGAGCACCAGCCCGTTTGGTTGATGGAGAAGTTGTTGCCGCGTTGTCGCTCACGCATCATGCTTGGGTCCGAAGCCAATGAATGGGGGAGGAATTCACAGTGCTGGTGGAGTTTACGGCGACGGCCGGGCGGTGTGAAGGTGAAGAAGCCAAGCCAAGCAATGGCTGGCTGCCATGGCGGGTGGTGAAAAACATATGTAACATCTGCCGTTAGGAGCCGACAGGAGAGAAGAGGCCAGCGGTTTCAAGTTTCAGCAGGGGCGTCCGGCGTCCCCTTCCGCTCGGCAGAAAGGCGACTGCTTTCCTCTCCCCCACCTGACGTTTTGCCGGTTGCAGTTTTCTATATGCTCCGCAACAGCCGCTGCACTATGCTCCACATGCTCTGGTCGATGCGGCGACTGTGACACGGTTTCAATTGGGTCTTGATTCTTGATGCCATGCGTAACATGGCAGTTTGGCTTGGTGTCTTGCGCATTCAGCAAGTGTTGCTGTCGGACTCCTTTGCAGACGGCAAATGGCAAGTGGCTTGTTTGCGATGCTCACGGCTGAGTCGTTTTCAGGTTATGTCGACGGGACTTGGATCGGATGTTGGGGTGACGGTAAATCGGTAGTAATAAATACTCCTATATGCTTTGCTTGAAAGTACCGTACGATGGCGATCTCGGTCGATTGGAGAGGCGTGGCTTTCCTCCGCGAGTCAGTCGCTTGCTGCGGAGATTCTCGACAGAGTTACGTGAAGCAACGACGCCCGCTGTAATTTGTGGGTGGCCACGTCAGGATACCCATCAGGGCAATCAAAAAGTGCGTGTAACTTTCGCTTGCAAATGGCAAGTGGTGGTGGCTTCAGCTTGTAGTAAATGGCAAGTGGCGCCTTGACCTGACGTGATTTCAGGCTTTTAGAGGCTAGCTCATCAAGGGAGTGAGTAGTGCTGACCACATTTTCAAGTTATATTGATGGGACTTAATACGAATATGATGATCAAAACATGCTTTGCTTGGAAGTATCACCACATTAAGCGGTGGAAGTACGGGGAAGTATCGGTTGATTGGAAGCGTGGGTTTCCTCATCGAGTCGTTTGCTGTAGCCTGTAGGGATAGATTCTCAACACAAATACGTGAAGCAATGACCCTGCTGTAATTAGCGGGTGGCGACATCAGGATACCCATCAGATCAAGAAACAGCATCTGTAAACCACTTGAGAGCCAGTTACCTCATGAAAATTGCAGATAACCGACTCCGATTTTAGTCCAACTCTGGTACAGATTACGGACTATTATGGGTCATTTTCGTCTTCAGCAACGCGCGCCAAACATCGAGCGTCGACCTGGGATAGCGGTAGGGCAGCTCAATGATATGGGGTCATGGTCGTAGTACACCCATCCGCACATGCTCATAACAAACTTCTTTTGACTTTGTTGGCAGCTGCCGCCAAATCTCGATCGTCCCAGGCGTCGGGGTAGCAAGGTAGGCAGCTGTGCACAAACAGTCCCCTGAGATTGCGCTAATCAACAAGACCTAACCAAGTTTTCTGTCCACGTTACATACGCGAGTCCTTTTTTTGTGGCTGGATTGGATTGGACATTTCGTTTTCGTTCGGCTGTCCGTTGCCACATGGTTCTGAACAGTTTCATGATAATGTCCTTTTTCGGGTGTAGTTTCATAATTTTTTCGAAATGGAGGCAAAGGATTTGACTCATCTCGGTAATAAAGAAGGGGTTTGGGACATGTTTTGGAGGTCCATTACTCCTCCACGAATAGCTAGAAAACACAAAAGCCTACTTTCACGGTATGATGAAACTCAAATTCTTTGCCCTATGAATCACCCAATTCTTTGCTTCGCTTTTTATCAAAAGACAAAGAAACCTAGAAGGCCCCTGCAAAAAAAATAAAATCCTAGAAGTCATGCCGGATTTGCCTTGGAAGACCCTGTCATCCCTCTCTTTCCAAAGCTTCCAGCCTCAAAGCTATGGAAACTCTTGAGCAAGTTGGAGGATGCGCCCAACATTGAGCAGCTGGTGGACAAGTTCAAGAACCTCGTCGCTAGGCTTTGACGACATCGGGAGCCCGATGATCTTCATTTGTGATTGACGCAGCGGCTTCTGCGTCCTTTGCCGTATTTCCGCTCGGCCTAGTGCCTTGGCCTTCGGGTCTGTATCGAAATTTCTTTTTATTCTGTAGACACCGCGTGCTTTCTTTGTTATAAACATTTTAAGGGTTTCAGTTCACTAAAGCCGGGCAAACGCCTCCTCTCTAGAAAAAACAACATGAGAAGAGAGGCTATAGCCTTGCGCCCGTGCCCAGTGTGTAGCACTGTCCTCTCCCACCAATCATCCACAGAAAGGATCTCGGTCAAAGCGTCCATCTCCAGCTAGTCCATGCCAAGCCAATTCATTTAATAGTTCCATGATAATATCTTGACATGTAGAAAGAAATCCAAGTTGATTCTCTGCAAAAAAAAGGGAAACAAATCTGTCAGTAAGAAACTGTGGTAGTATCAGCATGAGTGTGTGCTAAATGCCTGGTCCTCGTGTGTACGTGTCATTCCAAAACAGGAAAAAGATAGTTAGCTACCATCCCTCCCATACCGCTGACCCAACGACCGGTGCTTCCAGCGTGAGTTCCCCCACATGGTTCACAACTCGAAGCCAGCACCAAAACGTGTTACAGGGCAAGTCTTCCCAGCTGTGCCCTTGGGACAGGAAGCTTCTTTGTTTTGCTTTGCTTTGAGTTGAAAACAATGCCAAACAGGCTGGAAAAAACGTGGGTACAGCTGCATGGATATGCTTATGAATCAAAGAAGCAGGGGACTGGAAGATTGGGTGAGAGGAAACATGGGCCAGGTAGGTTAAGTCAAACGTCGGTGTATGGAGTAAGCAGTGTTTTTTCTAGAAAAGTATGCAGTAAACATATGGCATTTCCTTTTTCTTTTCGAGAAGAAGATATGGCATTTCCTATTCGGCGCCCGCAGTGCTGTTTGCCCCGTTACTCGTACAGGGTGCCCAAGTCGCTTTGCTATGTTTTGGGTGCGCCGGCCCATACTAATATCTCTCCTTGCACCGGTTTTACGAACCTTCTATAAAGTAGACACATGTATTTTGTGACTGGTTTCTCTCGGTTTGTTTGGGACGGAGTTTTCTTTTTCAAATTCATGAGCATTTTTCGAATCTACGAACTTTTCTCAATTTTGTGAACTCCTTTCAAATCCGTGAACCTTTTAAAATTTGTGACTTTTCAAATTTGTAAACTTAAAAAGAGAAATTCTTAAAATTTTCCAAGAACCAATGGTCAAAGGCCAACGGTCAATGGTCAGTGGTCAAAGTATCACTGGTTAAAAGTCGCATGGGCAGCGGCGCATCTAATGGGCAAAGGTCGAATCCATGAACTTTTTCAAATTTACAAACTTAAAAGAGCAAATTCATGAACTTTTCCAAAAGTCAATGGTCAAAGGTTAAAGGCCGTAAATTAGTGATCACTGCTCGGTGTTCAAAGTATCACAGGTTAAATGGTCTCATGGGCCATGGCCCATCTAGCGCGTGTGAGAGCCAACAATCTTAATGGGTGCTATAACCGCTGCATAGGAGGTCTCAATAATCGTGTTGATTGCCTAGATATGTGAAGTGGGCCAGCTCACTAAGCAGAAGCGTTGCTGTTTTGGAGTGATTCCATCTGATTTTGGGAACCTTTTGTGTGTTTTTCTCCTTCTTTGTGTTTATTTTCCGGGCTTGAAATGATTCCATCAGGTTTAGGGAAGCTTCTGCCTACTAGTTTGGAATGGTTCCATCTGGTTTTGGGAAGCTTTTAGGTGTTTTTTTTCTTCTCTGTGTTTATTTTCCCGATTTCCTTGTTTTTTTATCGTTTCTTTGGCTTCTCTCTTTTTTCACGTACTTTGTCTTTTAATTTTCCGTTCTTCCCTCTTACCTTTTCTTCTTACATTCACAAATTTCTAAATTTTGAATTCATGAACATTTTAAAAAAATTGCAATGTTTTTAAAAATTCTGAAACATATTTCAAAATCCATGAACAATTTTCAAATATGTGAACATTATTTTGAGTTGGTGACTATTTTTTCCATATCCCAAAATATTATTAAAATTCATGAACTTTTTAAAATCTGTACAATTTTTTAATCTGCAAACTTAGTTAATGAATATTAAATTTATGAACTTTTTTGAATTCACGCACTTCTTCAAATCCGCAAGCATTTTTGTTTTCATGTACTTTTCTTTTATTTGCGAACATTTGCAAATTGCAAACGTTTTTAAATTCAGGGACAATTTTAAAAAATACGTGAGAAATTGTTTTTATTTCAGAAATATTTTTTAAGCTAAACACTTTTTTAATCATGATTTTGTTTCAGTTCACGAACATTTTTTTTGTACCTCTTGAACTTTTTCGACTTGACGAAAATATTGCAGATTCAAGACAAATTTCAAATTGAACTAGAATATTTTTCAGATCCACGGACTATATTTCAAATCCAGGAAAAAACAATTTTAGGATTTTTTTAAAGAAAAATATTGATTTTTTTAATTCATGATTTAATCCTTGACCTTTTCAAATTTGTGAAGTTAAAAATAATCAAATTCATGATTTTTTCAAGAGTCAATGGTCAAGGGTCTACTATCGGCACTCAATGGTCAATGATGAGTGCCCAAAGTATCACTGGTTAAATGGTCTCATAAACATCTAGCGCACACGGGAGCACCATTAATCTTAAAGGTCGCTATAAGCGGTGCATAGGACATCTCAATGATATATATCGCTCTATGAAAGCACTATGAAATTTTTTCAAATTTGTGATTTTTTTTTCAAATTCACAAGCTCTTTAAAATTTGTGTTTTTGGAATAAAAGTATCAACACGACTCTGAGTACCTGCCCGATGATTTTGTCAACACGAACAAGAAGTGGTTGGATGAGTGGTTCTACATTCCAGTTGTATAACTGGAGAACCCTCCTCGGGCCGGCATCATTACGCCTTTCAACCGGGCTCCCTCGACGAGATGTCACTCCTAGAGTCCGAAGAACAACGCGGCGAAGTCCAAGCCGACCCAGAGGTTGAGCCAGAAGGTGACCGGGCTGGACGACAAGGGTCTGACCTTTGTGCATGGGATACACATGGCCCTTAGCTGGGGAATCCAATCACTACAAGCTTGGGCGCACCCGATGCGGAATTACACTGGGGAGACTGATCCCACCAGAGCCTGATAACCCACAAGTGTAGGGGATCGCAACAGCTTTCGAGGGTAGAGTATTCAACCCAAATTTATTGATTGGACACAAGGGAAGCCAAAGAATATTCTTAAGTATTAGCAGTTGAGTTGTCAATTCAACCACACCTGGATAACTTAGTATCTGCAGCAAAGTATTTAGTAGCAAAGTAGTATGATAGTAATGGTAACAGTGGCAAAAGTAAAGATAATAGTTTTGTAGTAATTATAATAGTAGCAACGGAAAAGTAAATAAGCGAAGCACAATATGTGAAAATCTCGTAGGCATTGGATCAGTGATGGATAATTATGTCGGATGCAATTCCTCATGTAATAGCTATAACATAGGGTGACACAGAACTAGCTCCAGTTCATCAATATAATGTAGGCATGTATTTCGAATATAGTCATACGTGCTTATGGAAAAAAACTTGCATGACATCTTTTGTCCTACCCTCCCATGGCAGCGGGGTACTAACGAAAACTAAGGGATATTAAGGCTTCCTTTTAATAGAGAACCAGAACAAAGCATTAGCACATAGTGAATACATGAACTCCTCAAACTATGGTCATCACCGAGAAGTATCCCGATTATTGTCACTTCGGGGTTGTCGGATCATAACACATAATAGGTGACTATAGACTTGCAAGATAGGATCAAGAACACACATATATTCATGAAAACATAATAGGTTCAGATCTGAAATCATGGCACTCGGGCCCTAGTGACAAGCATTAAGCACAGCAAAGTCATAGCAACATCAATCTCAGAACATAGTGGATACTAGGGATCAAACCCTAACAAAACTAACTTGATTACATGGTAAATCTCATCCAACCCATCACCGTCCAGCAAGCCTACGATGGAATTACTCACGCACGGCGGTGAGCATCATGAAATTGGTGATGGAGGATGGTTGATGATGACGACGGCGACGAATCCCCCTCTCCGGAGCCCCGAACGGACTCCAGATCAGCCCTCCCGAGAGAGATTAGGGCTTGGTGGCGGCTCCGTATCGTAAAACGCGATGAAACTTTCTCTTTGATTTTTCTCTCCACGAAACGGAATATATGGAGTTGGAGTTGAGGTCAGTGGAGCGTTAGGGGGCCCACGAGACAGGAGGGCGCGCCCAGGAGGGGTGGGCACGCCCCCCACCCTCGTGGACAGGGTGTGGGCCCCTGGTCTTGATTCTTTCGCCAGTATTTTTTATATTTTCCAAAACTTGTCTTCGTGGATTTGCAGGACATTCCGAGAACTTTTGTTTTCTACACATAAAACAACATCATGACAGTTTTGCTGAAAACAGCGCCAGTCCGGGTTAGTTTCATTCAAATCATGCAAGTTAGAGTCCAAAACAAGGGCAAAAGTGTTTGGAAAAGTAGATACGGTGGAGACGTATCAACTCCCGCAAGTTTAAACTTTTGCTTGTCCTCAAGCAATTCAGTTGATAAACTGAAAGTGATAAAGAAAAAAATTTACAAACTCTGTTTGCTCTTGTTGTTGTAAACATGTAAAGCCAGCATTCAGGTTTCAGCAAATATTATAAACTAACCATACTCACAATAACACCTAGGTCTCACAATTACTCATATCAATGGCATAATCAGCTAGCGAGCCATAATAATAAAACTCGGATGACAACACTTTCTAAAAACAATCATAATATGATATAACAAAATGGTATCTCGCTAGCCCTTTCTGAGACCGCAAAACATAAATGCAGAGCACCTTTAAAGATCAAGGACTGACTAAACATTGTAATTCATGGTAAAAGAGATCCAGTCAAGTCATACCCAATATATACCAATAATAATGAATGCAAATGACAGTGTGCTCTCCAACGGGTGCTTTTTAATAAGAAGGTGATGACTCAACATAAAAGTAAATAGATAGGTCCTTTGCAGAGGGAAGCGGGGATTTGTAGAGGTGCCAGAGCTTGATTTTAAAATAGAGATTGAATAACAATTTTGAGCGACATACTTTCACTGTCAACGCAACAACTATGAGATGGCTGTATCTTCTATACTACATGCATTATAGGCAGTTCCCAAACAAAATGGTAAAATTTTATACTCCCCCACCACCAAAAAGCATCAATCCATGGCTTGCTCGAAATAACGAGTGCCTCCAACTAACAATAGCCCTAGGGGAGTTTTGTTTAATTATTTTGATTTGCTTTGATCTTTTTGGATCATGGGACTGGGCATCCCGGTTACCGGCCCTTTCTTGTGAATGAGGAGCGGAGTCCACTCCTCTTGAGAATAACCCACCTAGCATGGAAGATATAGGCAGCCCTAGTTGAAACATGAGCTGCTTGAGCATACAAAACAAAATTTCATTTGAAGGTTTGGAGTTTGGCACATACAAATTTACTTGGAACGGCAGGTAGATACCGCATATAGGAAGGTATGGTGGACTCATATGGAATAACTTTGGGGTTTAAGGAGTTTGGATGCACAAGCAGTATTCCCGCTTAGTACAGGTGAAGGCTAGCAAAAGACTGGGAAGCGACCAACTGAGAGAGCGACAACAGTCATGAACATGCATTAAAATTAATTCACACCGAGTACAAGCATGAGTAGGATATAATCTACCATGAACATAAATATCATGAAGGCTATGTTGATTTGTTTCAACTATATGCGTGAACATGTGCCAAGTCGAGTCACTCAATTCATTCAAAGGAGGATACCATCCCATCATACCACATCACAATCATTTTAATAGCATGTTGGCACGCAAGGTAAACCATTATAACTCATAGCTAATGAAGCATGGCACAAGCAACTATAATCTCTAAATGTCATTGCAAATATGTTTACTTCATAATAAGCTGAATCAGAAACGATGAACTCATCATATTTACAAAAAAAAAGAGGTCGAGTTCATACCAGCTTCTCTCATCTCAATCAGTCCATCATATATCGTCATTATTGCCTTTCACTTGCACGACCGAACGATGTGTATAATAATAATAGTGCACGTGCATTGGACTAAGCTGGAATCTGCAAGCATTCAACTCAAGAGAGAAGGCAAGTAATATGGCTCTAAGTAACTAAACAATCATGCATATGAGAGGCACTAAACATTTTCAATATGATCTTCTACTCTCTACCCCCAAAGGAAGGAAAAGAAAATAAAACTATTTACACGGGAAAGCTCCCAACAAGTAAAAGAAGAACAAGAAATCTTTTTGGGTTTTCATTTTAATTTCTACTACAAGCATGGGAATTAAACTAACTATTTTTTTGGTTTGTCTTAAGGTTTATCAAACACACAAGAAGAAAACTAGAAAAAGAAAATTAAACTAGCATGGATAATACAATGAAAGAGTATGAGCACCGACGACTAGAATAGTGTGTGAACATGAATGTAAAGTCGGTGAGAAATACGTAGTCCCCCAAGCTTAGGCTTTTGGCCTAAGTTGGTCTACTGCCAAGGACCCCGGCTACTCTCCCCTGTGTACTGAGGGGTGTAATCAGGATACCACTGGCTGGCCATCTCCTCCGGATCCCACTGGTAAGATGATGCACGACAAGGGTCCAGTGCAGGTTCCGGTTCAGGCTCAGGTTCTGGAGTGAATGCTTGGCCTCGATGGTCATACACCGCTCTCGGCGTGACAAGAAAACTATCTGCAGTCAAATCAAACAATAGAGGCACAGGCAAAATAATAGTCTCATTGTGTTTCTTATTAAATCTCAAGTTATACAGGAGCATATTATCTTCGTTGTCAACAATAAACTCATGTGCTACCATGCTCTTGTAATCTAAAATGTAAGGAGGCAATATTGTCTCCTCTTTCTCATGGTGCCTAATAGGCATCTCAAAATATTTAGCAAGACGTGCAGCATAGATACCTTCAAAGATGGGGCCTTTCGTACGATTCAGGCTTAGCCGTTTAGCAATAACATCACCCATACTAAAACTATTATCACCAAACAAGGCATGGTGAAGAATAATAATATCAAGAACATTGAAGTTTCCGCTATTTCCACGACCAATTAAGCATCTACTAGCAAATATGGCAAAGTAGCATAAAACAGGAAAGTGTATGCTAGAGATTCTCGCATCGGAACCCTTCTTTGGATCCCCTACAGTGACAGTGTTAACAAAGCCATCCACATCTTTATGATGTGGTTCATCTAATTTTCCCTCAAAGGGTATCCTACATACCGCGCAAAAATTACGTAAAGACACTTCCCTGAATTCATCATATAAATGAAATAATACTGAAGGCGGTGACTTCTTAGGATAATAATAAAAGTTTTGCATGAAAGTATTGGTGAGTAAGAGATACTGACCGATCCGGTTGTGGAGGAAATCGGTGAGGCCTGCATTCTGGATCAAAGAATAAAAGTCTTCATAAATTCTAGCTTCTCTGAAGAAATTGTCACAGGGCCATTCACACGGCCGTACTTCCGCTATGCGAGGAAGATTATACTTGGCCTTTTCCTTCTCTTTAGCTTGTCTTTCCTGGGAGCCTTGGCTAGAAGAGCCCCTCAAAAATCTCCTTAACATTTTTTGAAGATTTCTGAAATTTTAGTAACTTCAAAATAAAAGTGAATAAAACTAAACAAGATTGGTAGCAACTACTCCTACAAGTGCCTAGAGCCTATATCATGCATTAGAATTACTTGGGACCTCATAAATTTAACATGCAAGCTCAAGAACAGGGTCACCTATGCAGCAAAAATTTGCAATAAATAAGCACTAGAACAAAAACTAATTGGACCAATGGAGGAGTCACATACCAAGCAACAATCTCCCAAAGCAGTTTTGTGAATGGAGCTTTGAGCAAGGAATTCGAAAATCGCAGCAAAATGAGCTAGAACTCGTGCTTGAGCTGGATGAGGATTTTTTTTGGGAAGAAGATGGAGTGTGTGGGTGCAGGAATAAGTGGAGGGGGGCCACCATGGGCCCGCGAGACAAGGGGGCGCCCAGGGGGTGTGGGCGCGCCCTCCACCCTCGTGGCCTGGTGCTTGCCCCTCCTGCGGTGTTTTCAGTGTCTAAAATCCTCAAATAATCCATAAAAATTCATACTAAATTTGCAGGGCATTTGGAGCACTTTTATTTTCGGGGTATTTTTTTATTGCACGGATAATTCAGAAAACAGACAAATAATACTATTTTTGCTTTATTTATTCTAAATAACAGAAAGTAAAAAGAGGGTACAGAAGGTTGTGCCTTCTAGTTTCATCCATCTCATGATCATCAAAATGAATCCACTAACAAGGTTGATCAAGTCTTGTTAACAAACTCATTCCGAATAACACGGAATCGGAGAAATTTCGAATAACACTAAGTTACCTCAACGGGGATATGAACATCCCCAACAATAAGAATATCATACTTTGTCTTGACAGTAGGAAGAGGAAATTCAACTTCCAATAATAATAGTCAGAACTTTTCCAATAGAATTGATGCTATGAACTTGAGATTATTTCCTCGGAAAGTGTATCGTATGCTCATTACCATCAATATGAAAAGTGACATTGCCTTTGTTGCAATCAATAACAGCCCCTACAGTATTCAAAAAGGGTCTACCAAGGATAATTGACATACTATCACTACAAAAAAAGACACATCCGTGACATTTTGGGTCGAACGAAATTTTTTCTGTCATACATATGACACTTCTATGACGATAATTGTGAAAAAACCCGGTATCATCATAGATGTGGTGGGCTCCTACTTCTATGACAAAAAATCATGACAAAAAATGGGCTTTTTGTCCTGGGTGGGCCAGAGACGCAGCTGCATGACATTCTTTGGGCTGTCCATGACGGAAAAAACCGTGGTAGAAGCGAGGGCGAGGAAAATTTAGGGGAGTTCCCGGTTACGATGGGAGGTTGGGGGCCGAGCGATGCGTGTTTCTCTCATACACGTACGCGTGTGTGTGTGCGAGGCGTTGGCTCTAACTGAACCCGAGCGAGGCGTGGAGCTCTAACTGAACCCGAGCGATTGCACTGCAGGCTACGCGTTACTGAACCCGAGCGATCGATCGATGGCTGTTAACTGAACCCGATCAAGCGATTCCTTCGCTCCTACTGCTAACTGAAGCCGATCAATGCTGCCTTTGGGATGAACAGTGAGTGT
>NC_041383.1:749573797-749585144 GCF_002162155.2 Triticum dicoccoides | reverse complement strand
TCTGGATGAACAGGACCACGTGGTGTGGAGGGCTGGATGAACAGTAGACGGTGGAGGGGTGCCCGTGGAGGGGTGGTTGAACAGTAGCCGGTGGAGTAGCGCACGGTGGAGGCTGGATGAACAGGAGCCCGTGGAGGCTGGAGGAGGTCGACGGTAGCCCGTGGAGGCTGGTGGAGGTCGACAGTGGAGATGAACAGTATCCCGTGGAGTCCCATTTTGCGGTACGCCACACCCCTCCCGATGAACAGGACCCCCGTTTCGACCGTAGCGCTCCAACACAAGTCCGTTTTATCCGTTTTGCGGTACGCCACACCCCTCCCAATCAACAAGACCCCTGTTTCGACCGTAGGGGGTCCGTTTCGTCCGTTTTGCGGTACGCAACACCCATCCCGATCAATAGGACCCCCGTTTTGATCGTAGGAGGTCTGTTTCCTCCGTTTTGCGGTACGCCACGCCCCTCCTAATGAGCAGGATCTCGTTTCGAACGTGGCCGGTCCAACACAAGGCGGTTTCCTCCATTATGCAGTACGCCAGGCCTCGTTTCCATCGCCTGTTCCGTCCAAGCCCTCCCGATGAACATGACCACGCATTCTGTTCCGACCCAGCCGGTTGGCTCCCCATGAACACGACAACGACGCTATTTCTCCGTTCCGACCCAGCCATGTACACGAGCCCTGGCCGTACGTATGCGCGAGTAGGCGTTCGAGACCCCGCCCGTATGTACACATACGTGGCCATACTTTCTTTCTTGCACACTGGCCGCTGTACGTACGTGTACATGCTACGTGCGCGCCTCTACTACGACACGTGCGTGCCTCTACATCGACCAGTATATATGTACGTACACGTTCGCGGCCAGAATGACAATGCTACGTACGCTTCGACCAGGTGGCCCCCGACTGTCAGGCACTTCCTTGCGTGCGAAAATGTAGCTGGTGGGTCCCAGCAGTCAGGGGGGCGAATCGTTTTTTCGGACGCACTTCCTTGCGTGCGAAGATGTAACTGGTGGGTCCCAGCAGTTAGGGGGGCGAATCATTTTTTTTTTGCCCGGACGCACTTCCTTGCGCGCAAAGATGTAGCTGGTCGGTCCCAGCAGTCAGGGGGGCGAATCCTTTTTTTGCCCGGACGCACTTCCTTGCGTGCGAAGATGTAGCTGGTGGGTCCCAACAGTCAGGGGGGCGAATCACTTTTTTTTGCCCGGACGCACTTCCTTGCGTGCGAAGATGTAGCTGGCGGGTCCCAGCAGTCAGGGGGAAATGTTTTTTTCGTGAAATACAGTGGCCCGTCCGATGGGTCCCAGCTGTCAGGTGGAGGAATCATTATTTTCCGCGTAATAAGGAGGCACTTCCTTGCTGCGGCCGTGGACCCAGCTATTAGCCTCTCCACGTACAATCCACGTCCGATGGAAGTCGTTCCTTGACCACGTTGACCACGCCGCGCCGAGAGCACCACAGCGGTGGACGACGGCAAGGCCTAGGGAGGGGATGACGAGGAGCCGGGAAAGACGCGACAGTGGAAGCCCGCGCGGAGAGGAGTACGAGGGTTCACTGGTTCGGCTACGATGTGAGGCTGCCGTCGCCGCAGGGCCTGGCCAGTGGTGGGAATAGTAGGGGGCGGTGAGGCCTCCGCGGTAGCACAGCCGGCCATGGGAGGCAGGAGCATGCGGCACGACCGGCGCTGCTTTGGGCGGCTGGAGCAAGAAGACCAGAGGTTGAAGAAGCACTACGACCGTTGGATGGACATCGTACGGTCACTAGAGCTAGAATCATTTATATTGACTAAGTTTACAAAGCCCTCTGTCCCCGTCAACTTAGTAGGCCCACAAGTCAGCCTCCCGGCAAGGTATGTCCCAGCTAGCAGGGGGTATTCATTTTTTTGTGCGTAATAAGGAGGCACTTCCGATGGGTCCAAGCTGATAGCAGGGGGAACGTTTTTTTTGCGAAATACGGTGGCCCGTCCGGTGGGTCCTAGTAGTCAGGGGCAAACGTTTTTTTCGCGAAATACTGGTGGCCCGTCCGGTGGGTCCCTGCTGTTAGGTGGAGGAATAATTATTTTCTGTGTAATAAGGAGGCACTTCCTTGCGGCTACCGTGGACCCAGCTATCAGCCTCTCCACGTATGGTATTCTTCCGATGGAATTTGGTCGTTGACCACATTGACCATGTCGTGCCGAGAGCACCACGGCGGTGGACGACGGCGAGGCCTAGGAAGGGGCGACGCGAAGCCGGGGAAGACGCGGCAGTGGATGCCCATGCGGAGAGGAGTAGGAGGGTTCACTGGTTCGGCTGCGCTGCCATCGCCATAGAATAACAGGGGGTGTGGGTGAGTGGAGTGGAGGGATGGCCTGGCTAACGGTGGGAGTAGTATGGGGGCCGTGAGGCCTCCGCGGCAGCACAGCCGGCCACGGGAGGCAGGAGCAGGCGGCACAACCGGCGCTGCTTTGGGCGGCTGGAGCAAGAAGACCAGAGGTTGAAGCAGCACTATGGCCGTTGGATGGACATCATACAGTCAGTCGAGCTAGAATCGTGCATATTGACTAAGTTGAGAAAGCCCTTCGTCCCCGTCAACTTAGTAGGCCCACTATACTGGGTCCCAGCTAGCAGGGGGAGTATTCATTTTTTTTGCGTAATAAGGACGCACTTCCTTGCGTGCGAAGATATAGCTGGTGGGTTCGAGTTGTCAGCGGCGGTAATGTTTTTTTCGCGAAATACAGAGGCCCTTTCGGTGGGTCCCAGATGTCAGGTGGAGGAATCATTATTTTGCGCGTAATAAGGAGGCATTTCCTTGCGTGCGTCCGTGGACCCAGTTGTCAGCCTCTGCACGTACAGTCCACTTCAGGTGCATGTCGGTCGTTGACCACGCCACGCCGAGAGCACCAGGGCGGTGGACGACGGCGAGGCCTAGGAAGGGAACGACACGGAGGCAGGGAAGACTCGACAATTGTTTCCCACGCGGAGGGGAGTACTATTGTACGAGGGTTTACTGGTTCATCTGCCGTTGCCGGAGAATAACAGCAGGTGTGGGACTATGGGTGAGTAGAGGGATGGCTAGGCCAGCGATGGTAGTACGGTGGGGCGGTGAGGCCTGCATGGCAGCACAGCCGGCCGTGGGGAGAAGGGAGCAGGTAGTCCCGCCGGCGCTTGTTTGAGCGGCTGGAGCGGGAAGAGCAGAGGTTGAAGAAGCACGACGGCCGTTGGATGGCCATCCAACAGTATAAAGGCCATCTGTGGAAAACAACATACAGGCCATCTGCCATTATTTCAAATAATTTACAACCCATTTGCTAATTCTTACGAGGTTTTTTGGAGCCCGTATTCTTTTTGTTAGCATTACAGCCCATATTGTGGCCACGGTTAAAAAATTATACGAAATTTTGCATATATCGGTGCGGCCTGAACTGTTTTTAATCCCGAAATTTCGAGTCACATTCAGACTAATTTTAAAAATAAATGTATATCAATATAAAATCCAATAAATTGTCCACGCATAAAAATGAATGCAATTTAAAATCTTGAAATGAAAAAAAGATATTTGAAACTAATTCCCGGTTTGATATGTTTTAAAAATGTACAACCCATTTCTCATTACTGATAGGTCATTTTCTCGGCCAGCCGAATGAAGCTCTCCTCATATTGAAATATTTGCAGCCCGACAGGCCTGATAAAGCGACTTACTTGACAAATCACAAAGAAACTGGGCTAGCCATTTTCAGAAAGAAAAAAAAACTACTAGGCTGGTCTGTGGTAAACATAAAAGAAAAGGCTGTCTAGACAGGCCAGAGTGTCCCGCACAGCCCAGTTGACACCCTGCTTCCATCTCAAAAACAAATTAGATAAATGCCACTCCAATTATGGTGATTCATAAAAATGCCACTACAATTTCCAAACTTTGAAAAATGCCACTGCAATTTTTGCAAACTTTGAAAAACGCCACTTCAGTTTGCAAACTTTGAAAAACACCACTCCAGACTTCGAAAAATGCCACTAGAAATGGCATGAAATGGCATTTTTCAAAGTTTGGAAATTGCAGTGGCATTTCTCGGATACACCAGATTTGGAGTGGCATTTATCAAATTAACCCATAACAAAAATAACTGGGCGAGCTGCTGGGTCCCTGATGTCAGTCGCTCGTTGTGCAATTCTCTCGTTTATTGACTACGTTGACAATGGCATGGGACCCAGATGTCAGAAATCCACTAGGAGGATCCATTTTTTTATTGGCTTGAAATAAGGAGGCACTTGCTTGCGTACTGCCATGACCTTGGCGGGTCCCTGCTGTCATCCTCTCCATGTACAATCATCTCCTGATTGTGTACGCGTCAACTTGGTAGGCCCACAAGTCAGCCTCTAAACCCGTGGAGGACAAATACAACCCATTTAAAAAAATAACAGCCCATTCCATACGTTCAAACGGAAAGTTCAACATTCAGAGCAAAGTAACAGGTCTGATCCACATATAGAGTACTGAACTTCCACGTTGACAACCATCATAGCCAAGTTAACTATCTACTCCCACTAATACTCTAGTACGTACAAGTACTAACTTACTCTTAGCTAACTAGACGATGCCGGCCGCCATCTGTGGTACACGCGAAACGCCGGCACCGGCGTCCTGCGCCTCGCCTCGGACTTGCAAGAGGTGCGATAGGGCGCATTGCTCGCGCGTGTTGGCCCTTTCCATGCCGGCGTGATCCACCGAAGCTTCGGCTTCCAATCGGGAAACCCACTTGACGAGCTGGTAGTAAAAATTGGCGTCGCGAACGCGTGCGTGCCCGACAGCCTCCAGGGCAATTTGCCGGGCGCCGGCATCCACGTAGTCGGCCCAGTTGCGGGCGCTCTGCTCGCGACTCAGAGCGTCGGTGCGTTGCTACTCCATGTCCCGCTGGTGGCGCAAATCGGCGATACGCTGCTCCTCCACCAGGCGGTCGCGCTCCAACAACTCCTGCTCCTCCGCCAGGCAGTCGCACTCCAACAACTCCTCGATCTCCGCATTGCCATCTAAAGACAGATAGAATGCCTCCTCCCTCCGTCTGCCTTCTGGTGAAAAACTGAACACTAGTTCCAGCGGTGACCGCCTCCGGCGTCGCCTACTGCGGACGGGCAGGGGCATGGCGGACGTGGCGAGCGACGTTGGGCCGGTGGGGGCTTATGAGGATATGGCAAGTTGGGTCACGGGGCCACCGGAGAAGGCCGGGAAACAGTACTTATAGGCGGAAGGTAGCGCGACGGTCATTGGAATTCAATGCATAATGGCTTAGCGCGCCAGCTTGCCATGGAAAACTAGAGAAAATGAAATTATGACTGTGTCGTCCCGTCCCGTCTGGGTCGCACGCCGGCATGGCGGTCAAACGAGTGCACTCGAATCATCTCCCTCCTTGTCAATAATGATTCCACGGATTTAAAAAGCCCGCAACATTAAAGCACATCTTTTTTCGCATCAGTTAGCTGCCTTAACTACGGCCGGCTGCATGTAGGCACTCAGAATCACTCGCAGCCAGTACGTGGAGCAGCATGCAATGAGTCGTAGCCGAGGGCACGCATGCAGCCAGTTAAATCGCTGGAATTAATTAGGCTTAAACTTCTGCATGCCGTTAATTATTGCCATGCCTTGGTCTTGCTGCTTTTTTTACGGGACTAATAAACCCGGATGGAGGGAGTACCTTGGTTGGTGAGAGGTTTGAATTAAGCCCTGCAAACCGGAAAGGAGGTACTAGTACATGTGTAATCCGCTATTTATTCGTGTAGGATCGAGTAGGTCATTTCTTGAATTGAGCCCTGCAAACCGGAAAGGAGGTAGTACGTGCGTGATCCGCTATTTATCCGTGTAGGATCGATAATGTAGCTTGTCAGTTTATTCATAGGTAGGCATTTTTATTCAGAAAACTTCCACTTCGCATCTTGCGTCGCAAATAAAACTGCCAGGAGCGCATTTGTAGGCTAGCTAGTGATCGATCAGTAACTTGTAAACACTGAGCGAACAGAAATAAGTAACTGTTAATGCATCTCAATGATTCATAGATCATATACAAATATGTAGCTCCAAAAGCAAAGATCAGCCACTTCGGATCTTGCGTCGCAACTAAAACTAACTAGTACGATTCCCATACATAAGATCAACATGTTAATGCATCTCAATGATTCACAGATCATATACAAATATGTAGCTCCAAAAGCAAAGATCTAGAAAAAACATCTGTTCTTCCTACTAACATGGATGCTTCTCTTGGCCAACATTCAGTACAGACTGAAAGACAAATTTGTTTGTGAAGTCTACAATTCCTCTTGCAAACGTAAGTGGTTTCACCAACAGCTGGAACCATGAGAATGAACCACACATGATGGAGGAACATCAACTGCAATATGATTTGGTCTTCTCTCGATCACACCGCGAGACTATTTTCGGAATACAAACTTAAACTTAGGAAAAATGATATCCATTGTATAATCAGACCAAAGCAATGAAGCACCTAGTGTTGGCCAATAAATAGTACAGTACTACTTTTCTGCAGTCCATGAAGTGACTATCCAATCTTTCTGTGTCTATTTTCAAATGGCACTACATGCAGTGACTACACTATTCTCTTGTGCAGTTCAACCAAAATTGTGGACACTTTGTTTGTTTGCCAAATAGCAATGGGCAGACATCTCTGTCTGCACAAATATCAAGCAGCTAGTAGACATATACCACACCATGTATTTTCGGTTTAAACATGTCTCTTCCGCTTAGCATCTGTCATGTTCTGCACTGGACAATATGATACAGTTATGTTTTGCCCTGGACAATTTCATACTGAATTGATTTGCTGGTTCAGAGCAGAAATATAGCACCTATTCTTCATCACACCAAGGATATCCATGTTCGCAGTGATGGAAGAGGTGAAATCGATACAACCGAAATTGAGCATCCAATCATTGAATCCTGTCCTGCACCTCCAATGTAGGTCCACCCTGCCAATAAATTCACATGCAAACCACTAGTATTACTATCTAATGACAGTACAAAAAGAGTAGCAAGATAGTAGCAAATCATGTACCTTCGTAATGAACAACTCATAGTGCCACCAATTGGATATAAAGGTTTGAAAAAAAACATGCTCCTAATGTTGAACCAGTTGGACTTTTTGTGCAGTTCCACTAAAATTGAGCATTCCTGTTTGCATAGATATTGAAAGTGTGATTACTATAAAAGTAGCACTAGTTGAAGCATAGACTCACAAATATAAGCATTCCAATTTCTTAATGGGAAAAGGTAGCAAGACTATTTCTAACCACCTATTTGAAGAAATAAATAAAGCAACAACGGCTGATGTCAGGAAGGCATACATATTTTTTTCTGAAAAACTGGGCCATTCCTGACCTTTCCTCTTCTTTGAAGCAAATTTTGTGCAGTTCTACTAAAATAAAATGCCATCACAGCCTTGACAATTCATTGACACTGTACAAAAGGAAATGACTTAACATTACATCATGATGTCAGGTATGTAGTCGACAGGCATTAGAGACAAACATACAGACCTCCTCCGATAACATAATGAACATTAATTTTAACAAAGGTGTGACTAGCTTTACCAGGATAATTTGAGTGAACTCTACACCCTCTGTTCCTTATTATAAGATGTTTTCGCGGTTCAATTTAAAGTGCCCAAACATCTAGTATTTAGAAAAACAGGTAGTAGTTTTCTTGAGCACATATCTGGGAAAGCTTGCCACACTTTATTTATGTCCATACGCCAATGCAACACCATTCGTATACTACAAATATACACTAATCCAGTGGCTACTGCAACATAGAGTAGTTAGTTTATTACAGGGTACAGTACAATGGTTTTACTGAACAGATTTCAATAAACTCTAGCACTGGAAGGTTTCTATAAGAATTAACAATACAAAATGTAAAGGTAACAAGTTTCAGCATTGGTATACTAGCTGTGCATGAGCATTAAAGCAAATACAAAAGTCTGAAGGTAACTAACATTATTAACTAATGACAGTATAAAAAAATTGCAAACCATGTATCTCCAAGGTAAATATCATTTCGAACTCGGGGGAGCCTTAAAAATTGCTATCACAATCTTGATAATCGACCAAACATAAAAACTTGATCGAACGAATCAAGAGAACAGCCGGAGGAGGAAGTGCCCACTCTTGACCTGTCCTCTTGTCTTCATAATTGTTTGTGCAGTTTAACCAAAATAAAATGACATCAGCGCCTTGGAATTTTGGTGACACTGTACAAAAAATTAACTTATCTCATGAAAGTGAGGTATGTAATCTATAAGCATTAACAGTGCAAAAATCTGAAGGTAGTAACAAGTTTCATCGTTGGTATACTGGCTGTGCAACAACATTAGAATGCTTTAGTTGAAAAATCTTTAATACATCCATAATCAACAGCTAACCCTGAAATAATCCAGTGACATTAAATGGCATTGCTTAAATTTATCGGTGGCATTAGACTGAGAGTAGCATTAGTTAAATGTGGCATCACTTTAGTAGTAGCATTGCTTGACTTGACTGCTGGCGTTATACTAACAGCAAAAAAAGTGGCAATAAGAGCATGGGAGGCCCATTCGGATAGTGGACGCACCAGTACGATGTACCTCCACGGACGCAGAGTGGTGAGGGAGGTATGGTTGCCCAGAGCAACAAATATCCATGCAGCATATGTGGATTATGTCCCATTTTTGTTCTCTTTAGCCACCTTTTTCCTATGTGAGGACAACAAACCAATCGACCTGGTCATTCTCTAGTGCGTTGTCATGCCTTTCTACCCTTCTTTAACCAAGAGACACGAGACTCGTTCCTTAGCTACTGATTTTCCCCTTTTCAACCTAGATGCGGGTTCGATGCCTACTCTCTTGGACAGTACAGTCTCCCTTCCTTTCCTTATTCAACCCAGACATGGATTAGTCTGCATGAAGTAGGGTTTCCTTTAATAGTGCATTTATGGTTTTCGTCTGCGTGGCTAGCAGAGCAGTGGATAGCAAAGTGGGAAGATGGTGGAGTGGAAAAAGATCCACATGCAACGATGTGGCTGATGGGGCAATAGAACAAGGGTATGGTTCGAAAAGAGGTAGCATACCTGAGGGTCGGCGGGAAGTGGCTTCGCTACTGGTCATCGTCCTCCGCACACACTACGGCAGCGAGCTTTGGGACGGAGGCCATCCCGCGCGGGCGCTAGGTCTGAGAGGACGACCTTGTCGTCAGTGCATGACCTCGCTCGCCGACGACGAGTGCGTCAATGCTGCACGTCCTTTTCTTCCCCGGCGGATCTGTGACCACCGGTGAGGAGGGAGAGAGAGGCCGTCTTTTTAGATCTGGAGAGAGGGTGGTAGTGTGAGAAGCAAGTGGGCTGCCCTTAGCAAGAAAGTGTTGAAGCTCCAGCCTATATATATTTTTTATACTACTAGTAATGGAGGTGGAGTAGTGGTAGAGTAGTTTATATTTTCTCTGCGTATCGTGCTTCAAAACTGAACGACACGCCATTAAAAAAATAAAGGTCGATAACTAATGCGGCATCTTGGGCCAACGCGGCCAGATCGCATTTTGCATGAGAAATTACACACCATGTTTCGTTGACATGTGGTCCCGTTCCAACATATCAGTGAGACGACGGCGAGTAGTAGTATTTCCGAACGGACATGTAGGCCGGGGCGCCTCTTCGTGAACCGTGGCAAACTGGCAACCGTCCACCGACTCTTCGCCTTTCCCTCTCGATTTGGAACTGCTGTCGCACACTCTTCCTCTCCCTCCTCCATTTTCCTTTAGCCCTTCACCCTTTCTTTTGCCATTGTTCGATCGTCTTCTCCATGGAGGGAACATGCCGGAAACGACCCCGTTATTCTTGTCTCGATCTGAAAGATGACGTGGTGGAGGAGCTCATTGATTGGTGCGACATCATCACCTCGGCTAGCATGGTAGGTTCATTCAAGCCCATTCTCGACTCAACTAATAACATCATTACAAGGAACCCAAGAGTCAAGGAGCGGTTTGATCTCCCCTATCTTCTTTGCCGTGACCCTAATGACTGGTGCCGGGACGACGGAGGCCTCGCCCTATGCAAGTTGATGCTGCTTGATAATGATATGTATGATGTTAAGATGCCATCGCTTGAGGGTAAGGCTTGGGCAGGCGCAAATGGAGATTGGGTTGTTTACATTGGGTCCAACTGCGAGTGGGAACTTGTGAATGTGTATACTTGTGACCGGGTTCCACTTCCAAAAATCTCAGCATACTGCCCAGAGGTTGAGCACACCGGTATTGTACGCACGTTCAAATACGATCATGGTGACTGTCTTCTATGGAAGATAGCAATTTGTCGAGTTCCCAACCGCTCTTGGAATAACAACAACTATGAAGTTGTTGCTATCTTCGACAAGCTTGTTGCTGTCCTTCGTGGTTTGACTGGATGGATATTGCTCAAAATCAGTTTCTGTACATGGATGAGTACTGTGATGCAATTCAATACGAGGGCCTTGTGTTTGCTGCCACCACTCGTGGCACTGTTTTTGCATTGAATCCTTATGATTTTGGTACATTTGTCTTTCACCGTAATTATAATTGTTTCATCCACATGCATGCGGGTTAGCAAGTTTCTCTTTACTAATTAACATTCTTCTTGTGTTTCCATGGTCCTGTGAACATTCCACCACCCATACTTGAAATTTTTTATAACCAAGGGGGAGATGACGATGGTGATGATCACGAGCATGAGGACGAGCAGCGCCCATATACTTTGTGGCGCCTGGCAACTAATTCCGATGGATCACCTCTTCTTGTGTGTATACAACCCACTAATGATGTTACTACTAAGGAAGCAGGTGTAGTCTGTTGGGTAACGTAGTAATTTCAAAATTTTCCTACGCACACACAAGATCATGGTGATGACATAGCAACGAGAGGGGAGAGTGTTATCTACGTACCCTCGTAGACCGTTAAGTGGAAGCGTTATGACAACGCGGTTGATGTAGTCGTACGTCTTCACGATCCGACCGATCCAAGCACCGAACGTACGTCACCTCCGTGTTCAGCACACATTCAACTCGATGACGTTCCCCGGACTCCGATCCAGCAAAGTGTCGGGGATGAGTTCCGTCAGCACGACGGCGTGGTGACGATGATGATGCTCTACCGGCGCAGGGCTTCGCCTAAACTCCGCGACGATATGACCGAGGTGGAATATGGTGGAGGGGGCCACTGCACACGGCTAAGGAATGATCCGTAGATCAACTTGTGTGTCCTAGGGTGCCCCCTGCCCCCGTATATAAAGGAGCAAGGGGGGAGGCCGGCCGGCCCTAGGGGCGCGCCAAGGAGGGGGGAGTCCTCCTCCTAGTGGGAGTAGGACTCCCC